>NW_026057585.1:98081152-98158261 GCF_023721935.1 Panthera uncia
AAGGAAGGAAGGAAGGAAGGAAAGAAGGAAGGAAGGAAGGAAGGAAGGGAAGGAAGGAAGGAAGGAAGAAAGAAAGAAAAACAAGGTAACTTGGTCTCACACAGAGGTTTAAATACGGTTGTCCCCAGATCCAGGCTGCACCCATGCTGGGGCTCAATACAGGAGTGCTGGTCGTGGAGGGCAGGGTTGAGCCAGTGTGCTGGGCCTCCGGGCCTCAGGAGACTGCCCTCTGGAGAGTCACCAAGTCAGCTCTGCTGGGGACCACACCTGTGCCAGTGTAAACGCCACTCCCTGACTCTCAGAGCTAGGAATGTCTGGTTACACTGACATTTGCCCCGCCTGCCCTAACAAGTCCCGGATGCAGGTACCACCAGGTTTGGCTTTCATGGGAGGCCTCTCTGCTTGGCTTGCGGTGGCTCTCTTCTCCCTGTACCCTCCATCGCTGGAGGGTACCCTGTACGCTCCATGAGTGGACACCCCTGATGCCTCTCTCTCCTTGTGAGGACACCGGTCAGTCCTATTGGATGAGGGCACACCTCTATGGCCCCATTCAACCTTGATCACTTCCTTACGGGTCCTGTCTGCAAATACAGTCACGTTCCGAGGTACCAGGAGTTAGGATTCAACATGAATTTGGGGGAGGGGGGGAGACACAGTCCATTACACTTAATTTTCTTTAAATCAAAGTGTAGCAGGCACCGCAGCCCACCCCCCCCTCCCCGCTGCAGACGCCCTAAGGGTGTTCTGAGGCCCAGACCCTGGGGCCAGGACCTGAGGAACTTGGGTCTTGCTGGCGGCCCTGCCTCCCAGCCACCTTCTTCTGGGGGAAGCCGGAAGCCCACGCCCGCGAGGGCCGTCGAGGAACCACTGCCTGGAGGAGGCGGGCGTGGGCTTCCGCCTCCTCCAGGCAGTGGTTCCTCGACGGCCCTCGTCGGCCCTCCTCTGCTTCCCTCAGCCCCTAGCCTCAGACAGTTCAACGTTTTTTGGAAACAGAAAAAAAAAACTCTGAGCTTTGTCCCAGAGCAGAGAAGCCCTGAGTTTCCAGTCTCAGAGCCTGTGTTAAGGTGGGGAGAGAGAGGAAGGGAAAAAGAATGGCAATCGTTCTTCCGAGAGTAGGAAAACAAAATGCTCATTGTTCTGCAGCTCCCTAGGTGATGCCCCGTCCTCCTCTGGGTGCTCCCCTCCGCCCCGCAGTGGCCGCTGTAAATGTCCTTTTTGCTCAAGACCCCACCAACTCTTTCTGCCTCCGGTGAACACTAGCTTGGCTTCAAAGAGAAAACAGATGTTGGGGCTGCTGGCCTCCAATTCCTGGGGCTTCCCGCCAGGGATCCACTCAGCGTCAACCCCTCTCCTTCCTTCCATGCAGTGGGAGGGGGTCCTCCCTGTCTCTGGCCGATCGCTCCCCCCAACCCCCTCCAGCTCCACTGATGATCTCTTCTGCATTTAAGCTTTTTTTTTTTTAATTAAAAAACACTTTTTTAATTAAAAAAAATTTTTTTTAACATTTATTTATTTTTGAGACAGAGAGAGACAGAGCATGAACAGGGGAGGGTCAGAGAGAGAGGGAGACACAGAATCCGATACAGGCTCCAGGCTCTGAGCCGTCGGCACAGAGCCCGACGCGGGGCTCGAACCCACAGGCCGCGAGATCGTGACCTGAGCCGAAGTCGGATGCTCCACCGACTGAGCCACCCAGGCGCCCCAGTGTTGTTTTTTAATAAAACCTTTAATTTTAGAATCGTTTTAAATTTACAGAGAAGCTGCAAACATAGTACATCGAGTCCCCCCCCCCCACCGCCGTTCCCCCACCGCCAATATCTTACATGACCATAGTCTGTTTGCTACGACTAATGAACAAGCATTGATACATTATTAATAACTTAGGTCCAACCTTTATTCACATTTCCTCAGCTTTTACCTAATATCCTCTTTCTGCTCCAGGATCCCCTCCAGGACACATGACATTCATCGTGATGTTCTCCTCAGGCTCCTCTTGGTTATGACAATCGCTCAGACTTCTGTGTCTGATGACCTTGACAGTTCTGAGGAGGACTGACTGATGAGGTGTTTTGCCGACCGTCCCTCCATTGGGGATTATCTGATGTTTGGCTCACGATCAGACTGGGCTTGTGAGTTTTTTGGGAGGAAGACCACAGAGGAGCAATGCCCTTCTCATTACATCATATCAAGGGTAACTGCTATCAGCATGACTCACCACGGTTGGTGTTGATCTTGGCCGCCCGGCCAAGGTAGTGTTTACCAGCCGTCACCACTGCGAAGTTCCTCTTTTCCCCCCTTCTGTGGTGTCCTTGTTCGCAAAGATCACTGTGCATAGCCCACACTTAAAGGGTGAGGGTTATGCTTCACCTTCTTGAGGGCTCAGTGTCCACATCCATTATTTAGAACTCCTCTGTACGTGTTTGTCTCTCCAATGTAGTTGTAATTATTCAATCGCTTATTTGTACCAGTATGGACTCACTGAGCTTGGTTTTATACTTCGAGTTGTTATCAATACTACACTATTTACTTTGTTGTTCAAATTGTTCTAGAGCTAGCCACCAGGAGCCTCCAACTGGCACCTGTCTCTTTGACCCGGCCCCATGGTTTTGCTTTTCAAGCACCTCCTTACTTTCTGAATCTACAAGACGCTTTAACTTGCTCTTACCTATTCCCCCCTCCCCCCCCCCCCCATCCTAGCACCAGCCACCTCTCCAAGGAGCCTTGGTCCCTGCCGTCGAGGAGACTGGGATCAGAAATCCAGGTCCGGGAGCGCCCGCGTGGTTCAGTTGGTTAAGTGTCCAACTTCAGCTCAGGTCATGATCTCACGGTTTGTGGGTTCGAGCCCCGGGTGGGGCTCTGTGCTGTCTGCACGGAGCCCACTTCGGATCTCCTGTCCCCCTCTCTTTCTGCCCCTCCCCTCACTCGTGCGCATACTCTTTCTCTCTGTCTCTCAAAAATAAATAAACGTTGAAAAAATGAAAAAAGAAAAGAAAAAGAAACCCTGATCCGGGAGCTAGGCGTGCTCGTGGCCAATGGGTGCCATTCCCTCTAGCCCTCCTCCGGGACAAAACTGAAGATGTACCCAGAAACACAGTAACCTGTGCATGTATGCATAGCTACGATTTGCGTGTTCATCCACCTGTACTTACACGAGGCTGAACTTGAGTCCCTACTGATGTCTCCAATGCCAAACCCACACCGATCGCCTGGTTTGTTCCACGTTTTCCCCGGGCTTGTCTGTCACTGCCGGTCCATCAGGGAGAACCTGGCTCCCACCGTCCACCAGGCACTGTCTTGTTCCTTGAATCCCGGCACACGCGTGTGATGCTGGAGAACAGTTGGCCCGCACACCGTGAGCAGCGACTTCGGCGACCAGAGGGCAAGGGCTTTTCCCCTGTCTTTAGTCCTCTGTTCTCTGGTGTGTTAGGTGACTCCAGGTGGGCACCGCCCTCAGCGAGCTCGCGTCACAGGCTGTAACATGGTCAGGTTCTTTCCTCACTGGCTACCTTCCATTCTGGGATCCCCCAACCTCCCCATTGAGCTTTGAAAATTTTGCCTCCATTAAGGGTGTCCCCTCGTGCCAGCGATCTTGAAATACAGTGCCACACGGAACAGGTTTGCTGCCCCCGCCCCCCCAAGTCCCCTGTGCGTCACCTACTCAGCCTTCCTTCCAACCCTGGCAACCACTGATCTGTTTTCAATCTCCCTCCTCTGTGTTTTAACTGAACTTGACTTTCCCTGTGGCTTCCTGTCCTCTGGCATTTAGTGTCTTTGAAAAACCTTCTCCCCCAGCACCTTGGGTTCCTCCCACCGTGGCACCACATGTGTCCCCCCCCCCCCCCGCCCTTTAAAAACATTTTTTTTAATGTTTGTTTATTTTTGAGAGAGGGAGAGACTGAGTGCGGGTGGGGGAGGGGCAGAGAGACAGGGAGACACAGAATCCGAAGGAGGCTCCAGGCTCTGAGCAGAGCCGGAAGCGGGGCACGAACTCACGAACCACGAGGTCACGACCTGAGCCGAAGTTGGACGGTCAACCGACTGAGCCACCCAGCTGCCCCTTGTATCCCCCTTTTACAGCCAAACTCTGCATGTGGCCTCAGCCTGACTTCTCGCCGCTGAAACTGCTCCTGCCGCGGTCACCAATAGCTTCCTTGTTGCTAAACCCAGAGGGCCCTCCGTCTGCCCCGTGGCCACCTCCCGGTGCAGGAAGCCAGCCCCCCCTTCTCGCTCTGCACTGTCTCTCCCTGTGACTCATTTCCTCTTGGGTAATACGCACCCACGTGCTGGGGCTCCCACGTGGACACCTCCGCCCAGACTTGTTTTCACTGAGCTCCTCCTACTCTCCTTGCAGGTGCCTGTGACACCGCGGGACCCGCAACAGCCTCAGTCCCTTGTTGCCCGTCCCGATACTAGAAGTCACCACAAGGTGGGCGACAGGGAAAAATTGTGTTTAAATCCAGAATTAAAAAGTCACTTAAAAGTTAATCCGCTGGGGCCGGGGTGGGGGTGGGGGGTGGCGCCTGGGTGGCTCAGTCAGTTAAGCCTTTGGCTCTTGGTTTCAGCTCAGCTCCTGATCTCCTGGTTCATGAGTTCGAGCCCCACGTTGGGCTCTGCACTGACAGGGAGGAGCCTGCTTGGGATTCTTTCTCTCTCTCTCTCTCTGCCCCTGCTGTGCACTCTCTCTCTCTCAAAATAAATGAATAAACTTAAAAAAAAAATACAAGTGAATCAGCTGGCCAGCAGCCTGCTGCATTCTTCTCCCTGCATCTGGCTGCACGGTCTTGACCTTGCCAACCGCTGTCACCGTGTGGGGTGAACTGCCGCGAGCGGTGGAAGGATTTCTAGAAGCCTTTTCTGCCGTCACTTAACATACACAGACTTGGCTACGGACCATATAGACAAACTCCATGAAACCCAACCCGGCGACCTCCCCTCACCAGACCCTGGAATATGGCCTGCAGTCATTGTAATAAACCCTGAGAGACGGGGCGGTGTGGGGGGGGGGAAGGGGGTTGAGTTGGGGGGGGGGGTCTCAATGGGAAGAAGCAATATTTAACTGACTGCAGTTGATTACATCACTTTTGCAAATTTTGCAAAGTTTTGCAAAAACATTTGACCATTCCTAGGGTGCTTGCTGCGGAATCTACACCCCCCTCTGTGTAGAGAGGGCCCCTCTTTCCCTGGAAAGAGTTCATGACCCAAGCTCTCCAGATGAGTGGGCCAGATGGTGCCCACGATTCTCTCTCTCTCTCTCTCTCTTTTAATTTTTAAATGTTTATTTATTTATAAATATAAATGTTGATTCATTTTTGAGAAAGTGAGAGAGAGAAAGAGACGGAGCGTGAGCAGGGGAGGGGCAGAGAGAGAGGGAGACACAGCATCGGAAGCAGGCTCCGGGCTCTGAGCTGTCAGCACAGAGCCCGACGCGGGGCTCGAACCCACGAACCGTGAGATCACGACCTGAGCCGAAGTCGGATGCTTAACCAAATGAGCCCGCTAGGCGTCCCTGCCCATGGTTCTCTTAAGGACATTTGCACACTTTCTGCTTGTGGTCCCGAAAGAAATGCAATATTTTACAGACTTATTTACACGAATACTCACAGCAACATTATTCATTAGCCAAATAGCATAAAAACCCAAATGTCCATTATCCGATGAACAGATAAACAAAACGTGCTCTATCCGCACGATGGAATATTACTCAGCATAAAAAGGAATCGAGTACCGATGCCCGCTACAATATGGATGAACCTTGAAGACATTACACCACCTGAAAGAAGCTGGACACAAAAGGCCACATATTATATGATTCCATTTGTATGAAATGCCCAGCCATGGGCAAATCCATGGAGATGGGAAGGAAGTAGATTAGTGATTGCCAGGAACTGAGGGGAGACAGGGATGCCTGGGTGGCTCAGTCGGTTGAGAGTCCGACTTCAGCTCAAGTCATGATCTCATGGTTCATGAGTTCAAACCCCGCGGCGGGCTCTGTACTGACAGCTCGGACCTTGGAGCCTGCTTGGGATTCTGTGTCTCCCTCTATCTGCCCTTCCCCCACTCATGCTCTGTCTCTCTTTCTCTAAGATAAATAAACCTTAAAAAAAAAAAAAAAAAGAAACTGAGGGGAGACAGAATTAGGGGGCAATGCCTAAGGCTTCTCTGTGGGGTAGAGATGTTCTAGAATTGATTGTGGCTCTGGTTGCACCTATCTGTGAATATACCAAAAGCAAACGCTACGCTTTAAGTGGGTGAATCGGATGGTATGTGAATTACAGCTCCATAGAGCTGTCGCTAAAAACCAAAACAAAATAAAACGCTCACTGCTTTAAGACAGTCTTCATTTAGAGGAGTAACACTTCTACTCACAACCGGGAGGTTGTCACTGGGTAACTTCTCAGGCTGACTCAGTGACAGTCGTTTTCCTGACAACCCCCCCCCTTGGGTGGAGCCGCTTTCGATCAATCTATGACCAGCGGGTGGAGGCCTATTCAAGGGTGTGTAAAACCGCCTGGCCCGGGGCGGGGGTCGGGGAGGAGGGACTGGTGGTATAAACCTGTGAGGTCCTGGAAACTGAGTGGGAATAAAAAGGGAACAGGTTGTGCACAAACCAGAAACAGTCCACC
This sequence comes from Panthera uncia, assembly GCF_023721935.1. Classification (NCBI taxonomy): domain Eukaryota; kingdom Metazoa; phylum Chordata; class Mammalia; order Carnivora; family Felidae; genus Panthera; species Panthera uncia. The sequence goes on from NW_026057585.1 coordinate 98,087,776, forward strand.
CGGTTCAGCTTCCGATTGTCACGTCTCTCCCCTCTAAGGCACGAATTTGGGATTGCAGCCTGGGACAGTTTTGCAAGCTACAGAATTTTCACCCCCTCGGCAGAACCCTTGACCTGCCTTGGAGGGAGGCCACTTTCCTTTCTTCTTTTAAAAAAAAAAAAATTTTTTTTTTTTACATTTATTTATTTTTGAGAGACACAGAGAGACAAGAGTGTGAGTGGGGGAGGGGCAGAGAGAGAAGAGACACAGAATCGGAAGCAGGTTCCAGGCTCTGAGCTGTCAGCACAGAGTCCGATGCGGGGCTCGAACCCAGGAACCGTGAGATCATGACCTGAGCTGAAGTCAGCTGCTTAACTGACTGAGCCACCAAGGTGCCCCTCTTTTCTTTTAACTGAAAAAAAAATTTTTTTTTAATTTTAGGGAGAGAGAGAGGGAGCACAAGCAAGGGAGAGGGGCAGAGAGAGAGAGAGAGAGAGAGAGAATTTTAAGTAGGCTCCAAGTGTGGAGCCAGACACAGGGCTCGATCCCACAACCCTGGGATCATGACCTGAGCCGAAATCAAGAGTCGGAAGCTCAGTGGACTGAGCCACCCAGTCGCCCCGGGAGGCCACTTTCTGCTGCCAGATCAAACACAGACATGGTCACAGCAGCTGAATTTAGGAAATAGCCACAAAGCAGCCAAAGGATTGGATTGCAGAGGCTAATCTGAGAGGGAATGTCTCTCACACACAGCGTCAGACGCATCCATTCTCATTGAGAGTGACCCATCACAGGGGGGTTGAGGAGAGAGGTCTGGGGGTGGGGGGGAGCTCTCCCTGCAGACTTTTCCGCTTCGTTTGTGACCTCTCAGCACGTTCGCGGTGAATCTGGACACAGTGTGGATTCCTGGTGCCCCGTTCTCCACGTTCACACCCATTGGACACTGAAGAGGCTGGTTTTAGCGTCCCTTTCCCCATTAACTCACCTGGGCATTAGGCCTTGTGCTGGGTTGAATGGTGACCCCCAAAACGTGTGCATTCAGAACCTGTGAATGTGACCTTATCTGGGAAAAGGATCTTTCCAGATGCCACTAAGGATCTCTAGATGAGACCGCCCTGGATTATCTGGGTGGCCTTAAGTCCAATGACTGGTGTCTTTATTCAAGAAAACAAGACACACACAGAGGAGAAGGCCATGAGTAGGGGAGGCAGAGGTTGGGGACCGTACTGTCACAGGCAAGGATGGCTGGGAGCCACTGGAAGCCAGAGGAAGTAAGGAAGGATCTTCCCCCCGGAGCCTCTGGAGGGAGCGAGGTCCTGTGGACGCTTGATTTCTGACTTCCAGGCTCTGTGGCTGTGAGAGAGTCCATTTCTGTTGTTTGAAGCAGCTCAGTTAGTGGTGATTTGTCACAGAAGTACGGGAAATCAATACGGCCCTTCCGAGCCTCTGTACCTCATTTATAACAAATTTATCTTAACATAAAGCTGCATTCACCACATGCCAGGAACGATGTGGGTTAAGCATTAACCTACTTACGCCATCTAATCCTCGGGATAACCTGCACGGTGGATATGTTTCTCTACTACCGCTTGGCCGTCATGGGAGGCAGGTGCACACAGGTTGAGTGGCCTGGCCGTGGCTGGATCAGGACTCGAGGTATCATCAGGTCCCCCAGGGCTCCTGCCTTTGACTGCGTAATCCTCAAGCCCTGGGAAGCAAACACAGACACCCTCTGTCTTTGCCTGTCCCTGAGATCTGAGATGCTTTGTACCTGCTAGTGCTGCAGGGACCCGAGGGGCCAGGGTGGTTCGAGGGCTCAATCCAGGCCTTCAGTGCCCGGCCTGGAGATGATCCCGGGGGGTCTCCTGCAGCCTTGCCCAGCAGCTCTTCCCGCCCCTGCCACCCCCCTGACGTGCCCTAATCAGAGGAGAAATGCTGAGTCAGGTGGGAAACGAGAGGAAGTGACCCTGGGCCCCACCCTCGCCTCGTACTCGTGGGAGTCTGGCCCGGAAGGTGAGACGCTTGTTGGCCCCTTGCTGTGTTTCGCTGTGCGTGGGCAAGAGTGATGGCAAGATGTTGCAGGCTTGGCGGGCACAGACGGGGCCCGGTCACAGGGACAGGGGCCATGCACAGTGCACAGGGAGGGGGCGGGCTCATGCCACCCCTGCCTTGGGAACGGAGACTCCTTGTCCCTGCACAGAGACCCCGCTTCTAAAGGTGGATGGCTCTTAGAAGGCGTCCAGATGTACCCCTCATTGCTCATCCTTGCATCCGGGAAGAAAGCAGCATCGGCTGTTAACAAAACACTTAATAATAAAGTAAACAAGTGCGGGTCCCGGGTCCCAGGGCTCTGACGGACACCCATTCAAGGCAAGTAACTTTAGCCGCGTGACCTTTCCCACGCCGGCCAGGAGCACAAGTGCATCCACGAAAGTCATCGGAGCCTTCCCCCCGCCTCCTCCCCTCGCGCTCGCAGCAGCCCGTGGACGCCAAAGGGGAAAGCTGGGCCTTCGGGACAGACTGTGAGCACCAGCTTCTGCGGGGCCAGGCCCAGAGCCGGTATTTATAAACCCTGGCTGCCGCCCACGCTCCTGGATCAGACGGGTTTGTTTGAGTCTCCGGCGCCAAGTTTTTTCTCTTCTTGTTTCTTTTTCCAACGAGAATCTGAACCTGAACAGAGTCAGGTGAACCCAGAATCGAATCGCTAGATCGATACTTGCGCGCCACTCACCGCCAAGGCCTCCGGCGTTCAAAAGCATCTTTGCCTTCCATACCCTCCCCCGGGCACAAATCCCTTTATGGCGGGCAGGAAGCAGGGGGGCTGTGGGCGAAGGGCCGTGGGCTCCCAACGGCATCTGCTTAGGACCGGTCCTGGGTGGCGTCCTTCTCAGGGAGGGACATAGTAGAGCTTCGTTGTTGTTTACGAAGTAGACGGAGGTTCCCAGAGAAAGCTCCTCCGAGAAGGTGCGCGGTGGGGCTCGAGGATGGGCCAGGACTTCCAAGGGCTCTGGGCGCTTTTGCTTCCGTGGGTCTTTTGTTCTCCATAAAGAAATCATTAAAGGTTATATTTTATAACCGCATCAGTACGAAGACAGACATAATTCGGGCTGGATTTGCTATCACGTATTTATTAGTAACGTATTCACTTTTTCTGATTTCATAAAATTACCGAAACCTCTTTGTGAGCTCCCAAAAGTAGCAGGGCCTTGTGTCTCCTGCACTCTGCCCGGGGCTGCGGGGGCCCCTCGCCCACCGCTGTTTTATTCTTTAATGGAGGTTTCCTGTGCTCGGCCGTCTACACGCAAACTCATATTTCTTCGCCACGACAGGCCCCTGGGGTGGGTACCCTTGCTACCCCACCATCCACGGATGTGGAAGCTGAGAGGTTAGCTGACTTGTCTGAGGTCACACGCAGCTAGGGCTGACCCCGTGGCTTGCACGTTCCGCGAACCCCGCTCGTCCTTAACCTCTATGCTGGATGCCTCTCTACCCACATTTGACTTTGAAAAGTTCACGGCCCGCAGCTCATTGTAAAAGCCTCACGCAGGTGCCTAGAGGCCTCCGTTAATCAGTAGCCACCTGCACCTGGCCCAGAGGCCACCGCCAGGGCGGAAGGCACAGCTCGAGGAGAACCGTGGGGCCGTGTCTTCCTGCCCACCCCCTTCTCTCGTCTTTGCTGGACCCAGCGTCCTCAGTGTGGACCAAGGTGGCTTGTTCCCTCCAGCCTTGGCTACCTCAGGGCCAGGGCCATTGTCCCGAGAGAATCGGCAAACGGCAGCCCTTCCTCAAGCCCCTCGACTGTCAGGAAATCAGTGCAATAAACATATAGCACGGCCAGCCCACACATGCTGCGAACAACACCCTCTTTTAACGTGTGCTGTGCACATCCTGCCCATCCATACAGGGTGACCCTGCTCAGGCCTCCAAAGTGCCTCAGCACCATTGCCTGCTTCCAGGAGTCCCGGATGTCAGTGATGCTAGGCCAGTCCTGGGAGGAGGCTGGCGACTGAAGCGTTTGCTGCAGGAAGAAGGGGGAGACTGGGAAAGTGACGTGGTGGCCACATAGGGACACTGGCCAGCACTCTACTATCCCAGGGAGTTGTACTTGGCATCAGGACCATCTAGGATAGTGTGCCCTGGAGGTGGGGCTTGAAGCCTGTGCCAAGTGCTATAAAAACAAAGATGAAGAGGAAATTAATTCTGCTTGGGCAGAAGGGACAACCAAGAAAGTTTTGGTGGAAGAGGGAACATCTGAGCTGGGCTTTGCAGGATGAATAAAAGTTTGCAGTGTTAAGAATCCAGGATGAACATTTTATTTTATTTATTTTTGAGAGAGAGACTGAGAGAGAGTACAAGGGGGGGGGGCAGGCACCAAGAGAGAGGGAGACACAGAATCAGAAGCAGGCTCCAGGCTCTGAGCTGACAGAACAGAGCTGGACGCGGGGCTTGAACTCACAAACCGCGAGATCATGACCTGAACCAAAGTCGGATGCTTAACTGACTGAGCCACCCAGGCACCTCCAGAAAGAACCTTGTAAAAGGAGTGTAGAGGAGAAGGAATAGAGAAGCTGGGGACTGCAGAGCCACCCCTGTTGTGGCACTGACCCCCCTGTGTTACTGGTTTGTTTACCCAAATCTCCCTCCCGCTGCACTGTCAGCTCCCGAGGGCAGGGACTGGGTCTGTTGGCCTTGTATCTCAGAACCGGACTTAGGGTCTGGCACAAAGGGGCTCTCGGTACATATTTGCAGGGTGAATGAGCCACCTGTTAATTTGTTGTAGCCAGATTGTAAGGGGCTGGGGGTTGCAGGGAGGACGTAAGAGGAAGCAAGGCTAAAAAGGCAGCTCAAGACATCGTGTGGGCCTGGGGGCTCTACCATTGAGCCTGGGTCTCACCATGTAGGGGATGTAGAGTCAACAGAAGGGTGATCCAGACTTGCCCTTCCTCTGTCGCATGGGTTTGGGCGGCCCCCAGTTCAAGTGGGCAGACCCCGAGCGTCAAGTCCGGAGATGCAGAGGAGAGAGGAGGAAAGTGGCGGGACTGTGGGCTTCTGGCCACATTTACCTGCTCTGAAATGGCGGAAAGAGTCCCATCAAGGGGAGAAGGGAGTTCTCCAAATTAGAGGCCTGAGTCAGGAAAAGCATCACTTTCTCCTGGGTCAATTTCATTGGAGCAGGTGGGTGTGGCCTAAGGCGTAGGGGACCCATAACCTGTCACAGGGCTAGTGCATGAATTATTCACTCAGCACCACAATCAAGTAGGATTTATCTCGGGTGTACAAGGCTGATTCGACATTAAAAAATCAGTTGAGGTAGCCTGTGACGTTGATAGGCCAAAGAAGAAAAATCGCATGGTCATATCACCAGATGCAGAAAAAGCATTTGACAAAATCCAACACTTATTCATGATTAAAAATTCTCAGCAAACTGGGAATAGAGGGGGACCTTTTTCAACTTGATAAAAAATGTCCACAGAAAACCTACAGCAGGTATCATATTTAATAGTGAGAAATTTGAAGCTTTCCTGCTAAGATCAGGAACAGGGCAAAGATGTCCCCTACACTATTTCTTTTCAACCTGGTACTGGAAGTCTTGGGTAATGCAATAAGACAAGAAAAGGAAATCAGGGGTATATAGGTGACATGATTGTGTAGAAAATCTGAAAGGGTAGACAAAAAACTCTTCCCGGAACAAAGAATCAATTTTAGCAAGGTTGAAGGATACAAAGTTGATATACGTCAGTCAATTGCTTTCTGGTATACCCACCACAAACAAGTGGAATTTGAAATTAAACACCTATTACTATTTACATTAGCACCACCACAAAAAGAAATACTTAGCTATCGATCAAACCCAGATCTATAGGAGAAAAACTACAAAACTCTGATGAAAGGAATCAAACAGGAACTCAATAAAAGGAGAGAGTTCCATGGCTATGGACTCAACAGCGTCACGATGTCAAGTCTTGTCAAACCTGATCCATCTATAGATTCGATGCGATCCCAGCCAAAATCCCAGCAAGCGAGTTTTTGGATATTGATAAACTGATTCTAAAGTTTACACGGAGAGAAGCAAACGATCCAGAATAGTCAACTCATCCGTGACAAAGGAGCAAAGGCAACACAATGAAGAAAAGATCGTCTCTTATACTCTTCCAAAAACGAACTCAGAATGGATGATAGACCTACATGGAAAATGCAAAGCTGTAAAACTATAAAACAGGAGAACATCTAGAGGACCTTGGGCACAGTGACGAGGTTTTAGATACGATACTGATGACGCTATCCGTAAAAGAAAGAGTTGATAAACTGGACTTCATTAAAATTAAAAACTCTGCTCTGTGAAAAATAATGTTGAGAGAATGAGAAGACAAGCCACAAACTGGGAGAAAACATTTGCAAAAGACATTTCTGATAAAGGATTATTATCCAAAATTCACAAAGAACTTGGACAACTCGACAATAAGAAAATTAACAACTCCTGGGGCACCTGGGAGGCTCAGTCGGTTGAGTGTCTGAATTCAGCTCCGGTCATGATCTCACAGTTCACGGGTTCGAGCCCTGGGCTGACAGCTCAGAGCCTGGAGCCCGCTTCGGTTCTGTGTCACCCTCTCTCCCTGCCCCTCCCCTGCTCACACTCTGTCTCTGTCTCTCGCTCTCAAAAATAAATAAATAAACGAAACAAAAAACCCCCCACAAAACCCTGCACAGAGATGTTCATGACAGCTCTATTCATAAGTGCCGAAACTTGGAAGCCACTGGGATGGCTTTTCCGTCCATCAGTAGATGAACGGAAAAACGAACCGTGGAACATTCAGACAATGAGGGTTCACAAGAAATGAGCTATCAAACCATGAAAAGACACGAAAGAACCTTAAAGGCATCACTAAGTGAAAGAAGCCAGTCTGAAAAGGCTCACGCAGTCTGATTCCAACTATGTGACATTCTGGAAAAAGCAGAACTATGGAGACAGTGAAAGGATCAGTGGCTGCCCCCTGGGGGTTTGGGGGAGGGAGGGACGAATAGAAGGAGCACAGGGGAATTTTAGGCAGTGAAACTACTCTTTAAGATGTCACAGGGGTAGCATGTCATTATATATTGGTCGAGACCCTCAGAATGTAGGACACCAGCAATGGGCCCCAAAGCGACAGACGGACTTTGGGTGATGGTGTCTGAATGCGGGTTCACTGACTGCAACGAAGGCACCGCTCCGGGGGGGGGGGGGGGGGGGCTGCGGATCGCAGGGGAGGTTGTGCATGTGTGGGGGCAGGAGAACGTGGGATCTGTCTGTGCCTTCTGCTCAGTTTTGCCGTGAACCTCAAACTGCTCTAAAAACGAAAGCGCGGGGCGCCTGGGTGGCGCAGTCGGTTAAGCGTCCGACTTCAGCCAGGTCACGATCTCACGGTCTGTGAGTTCGAGCCCCGCGTCAGGCTCTGGGCTGATGGCTCGGAGCCTGGAGCCTGTTTCCGATTCTGTGTCTCCCTCTCTCTCTGCCCTTCCCCTGTTCATGCTCTGTCTCTCTCTGTCTCAAAAATAAATAAAAAACGTTGAAAAAAAAATAAAAAATAAAAACGAAAGCGCATTAAAATAAATTATTCACTCAGCCAAAAACCTCTCAGCGAGTCCCCCTTACCTCCCCCATCAGCACCCCCCCCCGCCCCCCAGCTGGGAGTGGAAGGGAGGATGGGGCTTGAGGGGGACGGTGGGGGGGGGTGGGGGGGTCGCTGATGGTGACTGTAAACCTGGGAAACTGGGCAAGTCGGCGTCTGTCTGTAAAATGGGTGCAGTTTTTAGGTCTCTCATCCGCGCGGGTGAAGGTCACCGCGGTGACACAGGACCCAGCGCCCTTGGAGGATTTGCCGCCGTTCCCCCGGGCGCCCCTTCGCCCCCTGGTGGCCACGTCGGGGAGCGGTCGCTCCCGGCTGCTTGGGGCAGGATCACACTCGCCCTTGCAGCTTCCTCCGCTGAGGCTTTGCCAGAGGTGGGCACTACGATATACCGATCGAGCGTCCCCAAAGATGGCCACGTTGAGTCTCTTCCCGATTCCTCTCTCTCAAGTCTTGGGCCATCATCCTCAGGACAGGGTTGGGGGATGCTTGGGGGTCCGTATGCGGGATGGTGTTCCAGACTCCTTCATCCATGCATAACCAACCTCACCTTGGATGGAGAACTTCCTCTCTCCTACGCCTGCCCTTCCCTGTCCCCCACCTCCCCCATGCCCCTCAGGCTGTGCCAGGACTCAGCCCCAGAGGTGGAGGGAGTCAACCCTTCTTCCCCTGGAAAGCCTGCACCAGCCCAGGCGGGCCAACCCCACCAAGCCAGTTGCTAGGGCTGGATACACAAAGATGTCCTCTCTTGGGGCCCTCCATCAAGGGGTAGGAAAGTCCAGGGAAGGGCGCTGCCATTTGGTTTTTGAGTAAGGCCAAGTGCCAAGACTTGGGGTGGGTGATGGGCAAGGAGCGAGAGTAGCAGGGCTTTACCCACACCCCCATCTCCAGCAGCCCCAAATAAGGATGAAAAAAACTGGCGAAGTATGTGTTTCAAATTCCCGAGTTGACGGTACTGTTTAATTCATGAAAGGAAGAAGTTAAGAGAAAGCGATAATCTACTGGTGAAATAATTGATTGGCCATGAGGGGAAAATTCTAGATTCCATTAAAAAAAAAAAAAAACCCTATTAGGTAGCCAATTTGTGAGGATAAAGTATTTACGAATAACATCTTTCTGGATTATTTCCTAGTGCTGCCTTCAGATGACTGATGACACATTTCACGTAGCTCAAGCCCGTTGAAATAGCCACCCTGGAGCCCTCCGTGCAAGGACCCCCTCCCCTGCCCCCATCCCCACCCCAACCCGGGTCTTTGATCTTAGTAAAGGTCCTGAGTGTCACTGGATTCTGGAGTAAACTGGAGAACTGACCGTAAACAAATGGAACCAACCCCCCCAGCTGGGAGAGCAGGGTGGGACCGCAGGGCAGGGAAAACTGGAAGGTACTGTGTGCCCGTGTTTGGGTTCGAGTCTAGACCCGAGCAGGTTGTGAAATCAGGGCATTTGAGCCATGTTTGTCTGAATCTCGAAGGGCACAGTTGGCCCACAGTGACACCTAGGTCAGTGACAACATTGAATGTCATCGGTGTTGTCTTAGACGTCATGATGCTACCAGCACGCGGGCCATGTGATGGCGCCATCAGGGATCAAGAATGGAGGGTCGTTCTGGAAGGACAGCAGGGCATCCGAGCTCAGGGAACAGGGGCAGCTGAGAGAGAGAGGGGTCGAGGGCTCCCAGTGTAGACTGTGGCCACACGAGGGGAGTTGAGCGAGGGCCTCACCTGCTCAAACCCAGACTCAGCCTCTTCTGATTCTTCGAACTTCACACCCCTGTGTCTTCATGGACAGAATTATTCTTCACGGGCTCAGAGGTCTCAGGACTTTGACAAATTTTGGGTTCAGGTCATTTGAGAGAGGTCCGTTGGGCCGTGCTTTTCAGTTTTTTTCTCTGGCAGTGTCTCAGGTGCATTTTCTGTTTTTACAGATTTGTTTTTCTATGATAAAAGACCTAGAACCATAGAGTCACGGGAGCTGGGGACCTGGGAGAGAAAGGGCCAGTAAAACCTCGGGAGCTGCAACCGTAAAACTCAGCTGGAATGTGGCTCGGTTCCCTCTGTTCATTAACGTGGCTGCGATCCCAGGCCACTTGCAAATTTAAATCATGTGTTAAGGAGCGCCTGGGGGGCTCAGTAGGTTGAGTGACCGACTTCAGCTCAGGTCACGATCTCGCAGTTCATGAGTTCGAGCCCTGCATGGGGCTCTGTGCTGTCAGCTCGGAGCCTAGAGCCTGCTTCAGATCCTTCGTCCCCTTCTCTCTCTACCCCTCCCCTGCTCATGTGTGCTCGTGTTCTCTCTCTCTCTCTTTCTCCCTGTCTCTCTCTCACAAATAAATAAACATTAAAAAAGATTATGTATTCAAATAGAAAGACACTAAAAGAACAGATCTTCAGTGTTCTCAACACACACACACACACACGCACACACAGAGGCAACTCTGTAAAGTGATGGGTATGTTAATTAGCCTGATTTTGGTCATCATTCCACAATGTATACACACATCAAATCTTCTTCACCTTAAAGATAGACATTTTTTTTAATTTGCCGATTATATCGCAATAAAGCTGGAAAACATAGGAAAGCAAGTTTCTTCAACAAGTTGCAGGATGAACAGAGAGGCTGTAGATAAAGAGACATTTGAATGGCACATCAACTAATCTCAGTGGATCCGGATGCAGATTGTTTGAAAAAAAGAAAAAGAAAAAGAAAGAAAGAAACATGTTTGGCATTGACGCAACTGTTGATAACATGACACTGTAAATGTGATAATGTTGAAGAAAATTATTTCACGTGTGATAATAGTATTGTGGTGATGTCAGAAAGAGTCCTTATCTCTTACGCAAACATTTACGCATAAATATTTACAGATACATAATGTGCTCTCTGGGATTTGCTTTAAAATAATACAGATGGAGGGAACTGTACTGACCTCCATCCATTCCCTTCATCTGTATTATTTGGGGTCAAGATGAAATGAGAATGAGATTGGCCACCAGGTGGTCAATCATCCAAGGGGAGGTTCATGGTGGCGGTTGGTTTATTAGACCATTTCTGTATTTAAAAAAATATTTTTGAGATTCTCCATATAAATGTCTCATAATAATAAAAGTGGGTTTACAAATTAAAAAGGGGGCATCTTTTGGTGCAAGGGGGCCCAGTCCCCCGAGGTATCCTTGCGGGCTGGGGGGGAGCCCTGGCTGGTCCCTCCAGATGCCCCTTTCTGTGGCTCAGTCCCCAGTGACCGCCAGGGGGCGGCCAAGACCATGTTAACCCACCCAGGCGCCGCCCCGTCCTTCCCGCCCTCCTTTCTGTCTTCCTTTCCCCCACCCTCTCTGAGATCTGCGGAGGTTTCCGACTCCTCCAGGGGGGGAAAGTTGAGGCACAAACCTAAGAGATGTGCATGAGGTCAAGGCCAAGGCCAAGGCCAAGACTGCAGGCACGCACTGCCAAGACTGCAGGCACGCACTGCAAACCTGGACTTGAAAACCGGGCTTTCCTACTGTTTTCTTAGCCCGGGGTCCCTCCGGAGAACTTTATTTCTTCGGCTTCTGCCCCAGAGTTTTTCCAGTCTCCCTTGTGTGTGGGTTTTATTTTATTTTGTTTTTTTTTGAACGATTATTTTGGGGCTATAATTCACAGGTCATACAAATCACCCATTTAAAGTGTGCGCTTCGATTGTTTTTAGTGTATGCAAATACATGAAACTATCACCTCCGTCAACGTGAGAGGTTTTTATCACCTAAAAAGGAAGCCGTGTCGCCTTTAGATCCCCCTGTCTATCCCCCTATGCCCTGCCGCCAGTCCTGCGTAACCACTGATCTACTTTGTGTCTCTAGATTTCTCTATTCTGGACATTCCCTTGTGGTTTTGATGAGCAAGCAGGCTTTTTTTTTTTTTTTTTTCCCCACCCTGGAAATGAGAGCATTATGGGGGCTCCTGGGGCCTCCTGCCCCTTCTCTCAGTGAACTCGATCCAGATCATGGAGCTTGCAGGCGGCCATGATAATCCGTAGCCTGCTCAATGAGACTGGCTTCTCCCAAGTCCGAGTCTAAAGAGTTAGGGTTTGTTGAAGTGGATCCCCCCCAACCCCCACACACGCGTGCACGCAAAAGGGATTAGATCAGGGCAGTGAGCAGGTACAGTTCAGAAAGTCCCGACCACCCTCACACCCGGCTGGGGGATTGTAAAATGGTGCGGCCACTGTGGGAAACAGCCTGCCGGTTCCTCAAGAAGTTAAACATAGAGTCTCCATATGACCCAGCGATTGTACTTCTAGGTATACACGCAAGAAAACTGAAACCAAATGTCAGTGCTAAAGCTTGCACACAAATATTCGTAGAAGCGTTATTCGTGATAGGCAAAGAGTGGAAAAAACCCAATGTCCATCAACAAAGGAATAGATAAACAAAATGCGGCACAACCATACAATGGACTATTTATTATTCAGTCATAAAAAGGAATGAGGTCCCGATACATGAATGAACCTTGAAAACACTACGTAATGTGAGAAAGCTAGGCACAAAAGGCCCCGTGTTGTACGATTCCACTGATATGAAATGTGCTGGTCATGCGAGTCCATGGGGACAGAGAATAGATCAGCGGCGGCAGGGGTCAGGAAAGGCCGAAAGGCCTGGTTCTTGGACCCCTTCCCCTCTGGTCACCCCCACGTGCCACCCAGCCATCAGTCCAGCCTGAACCGTCCACTGACTCCAGACCCCCACGTCCACCGGTCCCGCAGCCTTGCTGGGATGCCCAGTCGGGAGCTCAACCTTAATTTCTGCAAAACCATTGTCGCCTTCCCGTCTGAGCCTGCTCCTCCCGTAGAACTTCCTGACCGCTGTCAACAGCAATGCTGTCCTTCCAGTTGGAGGCAGCTGTGGGTGGAATATAATTCCCTTGTTACCAGAAGGACCGGCCCCCTTGGGTCCTGTGACGATCAGGTGCGAGCATCGAGAAATTGCGGCTTCTGGGGAAAAGGTGAAGGTCTTGGGTTCAAATCCCAGCCCTACTTCCTGACTGTACGGCTGTGTTTGGTTACCTACACCAGCCCAAACCTTCTCTTCCCTGTGATGGTGGTCGCGAATCTTCTAGGATGGTTGTTTCAGAAGAAATAACATGGCAGAGCCCTCTGGTGGGACCTGGCGTGTGGAGGATGCTCCGTTGACTCTCGCGGGGGTCCTGGGCTGCCGGAATGACCAGTGGGGTGGTGGGGACGGGCCCAGGGCTCCAGGGGACCCCCTAAAACCCACACTTTGCTCTTCAGGTTGCCGGCGCTTGAGGCAGAAACAGAGAGATCGTGACACGAGGCAGCTTCCTCGTGGAGCTTGAGGAAAGCATCCCGGGGGCCACAGACACGTTCCCTGGGCTTGACTTTTTACAAGATCAAAGTCATAGGAAGTGGTCTGCGGGGAGCCGTCCGCGAGCTCCCCCTCCCTGCCTCTCTCCCGGGTTTGTCGGGAAACGCCGAGGTGGGTTTGCAGCCTGGCTCCTGGGGTTGCGGATGGGCTCGGAGGAGAGCTTTGGACAGCCGGGCAGTGGGTGGGGTAGGCCGAGGGAGCCAAGGACGGATGAGGCTGACCGATGGCGGGAGGGGGTGCTCCCTGCATACTGGGTACCAACCAGTGGGCTTCCGGCCTTTGGTCCGAGTGGAGCAGACACTTGCCGGTTCTTTCTGGGCCGGTGTCCTTGACTTCTCTGGTCCCGGCCCGTGGGGTCACAAAGTCTCATCGTTTCCATGCCTGTTGCTGCCTCGGTCTACCCGGTGCCACTCGTTGGAGCAGAAACATTTCTGGATCACCTTCTCTGGTCCCCTTATTTGCTCGTGAGGAAAGTGAGGCCCTTCCGGGGCAGCCAGCGCCCTGGGACGGGGCGTGTGGGACACCAGGCCCTGGTGGGATGACCCCGTCCGTGCCTGTGACGCGTGCCGGGGCAGCGCTGCGGGGGGCCGGGATGTGCCAGGAGCCGCCGGGTACGGTGCAGACTTTAACGGGGCCTGAGACGCCACCTTTCCCACAGGCCTCGAGGTGATCCAACGTGGCAGGTCGGTGAGTGGCGAGGGGTTGGGCCCTGCGCCTTCCATTCCTGGGAAGACAGGACTGATGCAGTGTCAAAGCCAAACGGCGCCAGGCCTCCTCTGCCCCCCTCCTGGTGGCTACCTGCGCGGCCCGGCACGCGAGACCGGGAAGGACCCAAACAGAGGGAACCCCTTTTTTTTCCTGGGTGGGGCCCCCCCCCCCCCCGCCCCGGGATGGTGGGTCTTCGGCCAGGTCTTCTGGACCCTTTCTGTGCATCCAAATCCCAGGTGGGGTGGGAGGCAGAGATTTGCAAAAACCCAAGGATGCTCGGGCGGGCTCCACTCCCTACAGATTCTGTTTCAATTGGTCCGGGGTGGGGTCCAGGCCCCCTTGTTTTCCGAAGCTCCCCGGGGACTCGGCACAGCCAGGGCGAGAACCACGGCTCTTGGCGGTAGGGTTGATACTTAACCATTCATGCAATTGCTCGCTTGTTCCTCCCTCCCTTCATTTATACAGGTAGTGAGCATTTTCCAAGATCCAAGTCCTGGGATCTGTCCTGTTGGGAGTGACCACCCCTTCCCCCAGTGTTTACTGAGCCCCCCCCTTACTCCGGGCCAAGCACTGGCCTAGGCCCTGCGGACACACGGGCCCCTGAGCGGGAGGTAAGAGGACCCTCGAGAAGGAAAAAGCCGGGACCTACGTGCCAGGGTGGTTCTCTGGAAAGGTGACCTCTGAACTGAGACAGAGAAAGCGAGGGAGGGGGTGTGCACAGCCGGGAGGAGCACTCTCTAGCCGGGGAACAGTTTGCAAAGGGCCTGGGGTACAGTGTGTGTTTGATGTGTTTGAGAAGCAAGGAAGGGGGCAAAAATCCAGGAATACGCTCAGCAAAGCAAAATGCAGCACGGTGCGTTCTAAGCTTGCTGTAGCTGTGTATTTACTCGTTTATTTTATTTTATTTATTTTATTATTTTTTAAAAATGTTTATTTAGTTTTTGAGAGAGAGAGAGAGAGAGAGAGAGAGAGAGAGACAGAGCATAAGTTGGGGAGGGACAGAGAGAGAGGGAGACACAGAATCCGAAGCAGGCTCCAGGCTCTGAGCTGTCAGCACGGAACTCGATGTGGGGCTCGAATTCACAAACTGTGAGATCATGACTTGAGCCGGAGTCGGACCCTTAACTGACTGACCAGCCGAGGTGCCCCTTATTTTATTAAAAAAAAATTTTTTTTAATGTTTATTTATTTTGCAAGAGAGCAGGGGAGGCGTAACGAGAGAGGGAGAGAGAGAATCCTAAGCAGGCTCCGTGCTGTGAGCACAGAGCCCGACGTGGGGCTCAATCTCATATGCCATCCTGACCTGAGCAGAAACCAAGAGTCGGATGCTGGACTGACTAGGCCACCCGGGCCCCCTGCCTATTTTAAAATGAGCTCTAGAAGTTTGCCTCGGGGAGGAGTGAGTGGCTGAGGACAGGGGTTGGAGAGAGGCTTACTGTATTTCCCTTGTGTACATCTTAAATCTTGGGCCGATGCCTGCATTGCGTATTCAAAACTAAATCAAATTTAAAAGAAAGAAAGGAACAAGGAGGGGACTAGTGTGGCTGGGGCTAAGGGAGGAGCGGATACCAAGGAGGGAGGAGTGTGATCAGGAAGGCCATCTTAAGGAATGGAGCTTTATCACTGCTGTGTGACCCCGGGAAAGCTTCCTAACCTCTCTGTGCCTTTGTTTCTCGGGTCCCACCTGAGGACTGTGGTGAGGGGTAATGAGCAGCAATAGTGCCTGGCACACACTCGGAGCAGCCCCATGAGATGGGAACCACCAGAGGGTTGGAGCTTCTGTGGCAACAGGGCCCCCCTGGCCACCGTGTGAAGAGAGGTGGGGGACAAACAGAGCCCCGGAGGTAGGGGGCCATTAGAGGCCTCTGCACTTATCCAGGCGGCAGGCTGGCGGCTGGGACCAGTGGGGGCATGATGGTGTTGTCTGTATTTGAGATAGAGCCGGCTGGGGTTTCTGATGGTCCGACCGGGGCTGTGAGGGGAAGAGAGGACTCGGGGGCAGGGGGTGGTTTCGGCCTCAGCACCCGGAGAATTGGTGCTGCCATTGACCGAGATGGGGAAGCGTAAGAGGGACAGGTGTGCGGTGTGGAATACTCAGGATGGCCACCCCACAGCCACGCAGACATGAATGGGGAGCAGGATGTCTGGGTCTGGGGTCCATGGGAAAAAGTCAGGAGTGATACACGTTTGGGACTTGTCACCGCGTAGGTGGCCCTATTGTAGGGTGAGGTCACATAAGATGAGAGGGCCAGTGGAGAAAAGGAGACTTTCTGAGCCTGAGCCCTCAGGGCCACCAACCTTAGAGGCTGGGAGAGGAGGAGGAGGGGGAAAGGGAAGGAGGAGGGGAGGGAGAGGAGGGGGGGGGGGGGGGGGGGGGGGGGGAGGGGGGGAGGGGGGGGGGAGGAGGAGGGGGAAGGGGGACAGAGGAGGGGAGGGGGAGGGGGGGGGGGGGGGGGGAGGGGAGGGGAGGGGGAGGGGGGGCGGGGGATGGGGGATAAATCAGTCCAACAAGCATTTACTGAGCCTGGAACATTCTGTTTCATGTGTCCCAGAGGTGCTGGGACAGGGGACGAAAGGCCCAGACCCTGTGCTGGGGACCTTATAGGCTGATGACGGAGACCAAGGAACAAGCTCACTAAGGGCCTAGTTTTGAGGCCTGATACACAAAGAGAAGAGTACCCTAACCTGACTTGATATCAGGAGAGGTTCCCCAGAAGTGGAACCCCTGAAGTGAGACTTAACAAGTGTTGGAGGGGCACCCAGGTGGCTCGGTCGGTTAAGGGTCTGCCTCTTGCCTTTGGCTCGGGTCGTGATCTCGTGGTTCGGGAGTTCGAGACCCGCGCTGGGCTCTGTGCTGACAGCATAGAGCCAGCTTGGGATTCTCTCTCTCCCTCTGTCTCTGCCCCTCCCCGACTCATGCTTTCTCTTTCAAAATAAATAAACTTAAACAACAAAAACAACAAAGCAAAAGAACAATCAAGTTTTGGAAAGGGAGGAAGAATGTTCCAGAAGAAGCCACAAGAGCAGCGCGAACGGAGAAGTACAGACGTTAGATGGGGTCCACGAGGGGGCCAGGGGACCCTGATCGCGGTGTCAGGAGCCCCGTGTTTGTGTCTGATCCCAGGGGTCGTGGTCCCCAGGTCAGCCGATCGCAGCCAGTGAGGCCAGATCCCGACCGCCGTCTGTTTTGCAACACCTACAGCTTAGGTATGGTTTCCACGTTTTTAAATGGTTGGGGAAGGACAATCAACGGCGGAATAATGTTTTGTGACATCTGAAAATGACAGGAAATTCAAAGTTCAGCGTCCATAAAGAAAGCCTGTTGTTCAGACACGGCCGTGGCCATTCTTTCCACAGTGAACAAGGCTGCCGTGGCTGTGCCGTGGCAGAGTGGGGCGGTGGCCACAGATGCCGCGTGGCCTGCAAACTTTACGGGGAAATTGCGGGGCTTTGTGATCTGGCGTTTCAGAGAGACATAGCAGAGAACAAGACAGAAATCAGGATTCCAGCCTGCTGGGGCTGTCCGGCTCCAGAGGTGGCCTCTGAGGGCAGGGGCCCTTTGGAAGGTGATCCTCTCCCGCTTCTAGAATTTCTCCAGTTCCTCTTCCCTGGAGCAGAGTCAGCTGTCACGAGGGAGCCAGTGACCTCTGAGACCAGGCCCTGCCCTGTGAGGCTCCCTCACAAATCCTCTGGGAGAGGTGATGCAGGCCATGGGGGGCCACTTGGAACATTCTCTCTGGTCTGGTGTTTATGACGTCACCGGGGCTCCAGGCCGGGAAGGAACCACACCTTCAGCTTGCCCTTCTCGGGAGCACATTCTCTCTCACCGGTGGAGCGAAATCTCCCTTTACCTGGAATCAGGTTTCGTTGTTTTGTTTTTCCCTTTAGGAGCAAACTGTTCACTTAAGGGCAGGTGTAAAATCTTGTTTTCCTTTCTTTCTTTTTCTTTCTTTCTTTCTTTCTTTCTTTCTTTCTTTCTTTCTTTCTTTTATTCTTTTTGTTTTTAAGTTTATTTACTTATGTTGAGAGAGACAGAGAGAGTGGGGAAGGAATAGAGAGGGAGAGGGGGAGAGAGCGAGAATCCCCAGCAGAGTCTGCACTGTCAGCACGGGGCCCGACGCGGGACTCCAACTCAGGAAACCGTGAGATGGTGACCTGAGCCCAAACTGAGCGTCGGATGCCTAACTGACTGAGCCACCCAGGCGCCCCTTTCTAACTTAGTGTTATGGCTCCAGGGTGGAAACGGCCTCCGTGTTTGTGCCCTACACATCACCTAGCACAGAGCCTGGCTCGCGGAAGGCTCTGGATGAATGCTGGCGGATAAACGAACGAATGAAACGCCACCCTTCCCCCCAAAGTCACAGACTATTCCCGAAAAAAGGAATCCCTGAGAAGCAATCTTCCATGGTAACCCTGCCACCAAAAAACTTCCAGAGGTGGGCCTGGCACTCTTCTGGGGGGGGGGGGGGGGGGGGGGGGGAGTCTGGCTGGGCACTTGCGGGGTCTCTGAGTGGTGCCAGCGGCAGCACGTGGCAGGACGGGAAGTGCAGGTGCCGGAGGCATGGAGGCAGGACGTGTCCAGAGAGACAACTTCTGCTCCCCCACAAGGAAATGGAAGGACTGGCAGAGGAAGGGGATTGTCCCCGGAGCCATAACTCATCTCGCCTACAACTCGGGTCGAGGCATCGATGAATCTTCACCCTCTGGCTCCTGCGCTCCCTGGCTAGCCGCTTCCCAGGCAGCCCTGAGGCATCCAGCTCGGGCCCACGCCGCTGTTCACACCTTCAATGGCATCCAGGGGGGGACGGTCCCTTCTGGGAGCCTCAGAAATAAAGAAGAATGAGCCGAGGAGGCTTCTGGTCCTATCTCTGCCAACGTCACCTTCTGACCTTCTGAGCTCCTCTCTGCTCACGGAGGCCCAGACACTGAATCAAAGCTCATGGGGCCAGCTGGCAAGAGGCAGGCAGAGGCCTGACCCCACTGCCTCGGCTTCTCTGCAAATCAGAACCACCCGGTGAGGAAGGGGGGACGACGGACGGATGGCCTCCTCCGACAGTGCGTCCCAAGACATTTGGTTCATTCATTTATTCAGCAGACATGCACTGAGGCCTTGCTGTGGCCCAAGCATTGAGCTGGTCAGCAGTGAGCCGGGCACAGATGTGGCTTGAAAGGACCCCCGTTTGACCGTGTTGGGTGGAGAGAAGGCATGGACGGGTCATTAAAAACACCGCACAGGCCGATGCTGGGACTGAGCCATACACAGGGCTGCGGGGAGCCCCGGATATGGCTTCCAGCTGGAGGAGAGGTGGGGCAATTAGTCAGGGGAGGCTTTCTGGAGGAGGTGATGCCTGAACAGTGTGATAAAGGATGAGTAAGCATTTGGGGGGGGGGGGTCAGGCTGGGGGTGATGAGAGCATTCTGGGCAAAGAAGGCAGGAAGGTGTGTGCCCAAAGGCTGGAGAAAGTATCATGGGTGTGCACGTGTGTGTGTGTGTGTGTGTGTGTGTGTGTGTGAGTTGTGTGGCTGGCATATTAAAGGAGAGCTGGGCCGTACAAAGGATAAAGGAGGGCAGCAAGGGGCTGATCAGGATGGCCTCAGGCTCCTTGCTAAGGAGTTGTGTTTATTCCATAAGGGATGGGGAGGTGCAAAGACAGGAGAGTGAAACAGAGTCACGTCTGCCACGGGGACTGTGTGGGTTCCATGTCACGGAAACCGAGTTTCAACTACCTTGAGCACAAAAGGCAGTTATCAGCTTTCAAAACTGCGGCGTCTGGGGACAGCCCCGCCTTCAGGAAGAGCTGAATCCAGGTGTTCAGCCCGTGTCGGCAAGAACTCCGCCTTTGTCTCCACCTCCCTCCGTGTGGGCTCCATTCTCAGGTGGGCACTCCCCGCAGAGCAGCAACAGTGGGCCCCGGCCATTCCTGTCACCGGGGCCCGGACGCCTGCTCCAGGGTAAGTCCTGCGGCTGCTCTCATTGGCTGGAAGCGAGTCACGAGCCCGTCCCTGAGCCAATCGTGGCGCCCGATCACGTGCCACCGGCGAGCGGTGGGTGGGGCAGCCACGCGGATTGAGGGGCGTGGGGTGGGATGCCGTCCGCAAAGTGAAATACCCGCGCTCCGATCAGGAACAGGGAATTGAGGGGCCGGCCGGTGAAAATAACAGACGTCCAGTCACATGGTGTATGGTTCCACTTATAGGAAGTGTCCGTAAGAGGTGAGTCCGTAGAGACGGAATGAAGATTGGTGGATGCCAGGGGCTGGGAAGGAGGGAGGTGGGGAGGGACGTTTAATGGTAAGGGGTTTCCTTTTGGGGGGACGAGTGGGAAGTAAGTAGAGGTGATCGTTGCACGACAGGGTGAATAAACACTCTGCGAAATGCCACTGAATTCTTCCCTTGACAATGGTTCATTTTATGTTATGTGAATCTCACCTTAATAGGAAATAAAAACACAGCGGATGTCCATCCGCAGGGATCCTAGGATGCGCCCTCATTCCACAGGGCCTGCTCGCTGGTGAGACTCCTTTTCTTCCCTTTACTCCTGCTTGTTCCCTTAAAAATTTTTTTTTAAATGTGTATTTATTTTTGAGAGAGAGAGAGAGCGCACTAGCAGGGGAGGGGCAGAGAGCGAGGGAGACACAGAATCCCAAGCAGGCTCCAGGCTCTGAGCTGTTGGCACAGAGCCCGATGGGGGGGCTCGAACTCAGGAACTGTGAGATCACGATGTGAGCCAAAGTCATACATTTAACCGACTCAGCCACCCAGGTGCCCCCTGCTTTCTCCCTTCTTAAACCTCAGAGAGTTTGGGGCCTGCAAGCAGATTGTAAGTCAGAGGTAATTCTAGGCACGGTTGCCCGCAGGGCCACTGCCCGCGGCAGGGGCCCCGCGGAAACCTGGGCCACTGGTCCAGAAGCTGAGCTCATGTATTTTCGTGGGACCTGGAAAAGGAGGCCCGGGTGAGATGCCAAGGACGTCTTGTTCACCAGCTGTACCTGTTTTGCTCGGGGCTCTGGGCCGTGGGACGGAGCTGCGCTGCATGGGGCGCGTGGCCGGGACCCCCGCTGGCAGGGAGAGCGAGCGCTGGGTCTCCACGGTCGCTTGGCACCGAGGAGGCGAAGGTGACGCCAGCACGGGAACGGGCTGGGCCTGGGGAAAAGCTCTTTGCGCTGGAATGGTAAAGGGGAAAGAGGGTTTTGGCTCCCTCTCTGGGCCTTTCCGCATCCCCCATGCTGGGGTTTGGGCAGAGCCCAGAGCTGCCTTGGGGCTCTCCCAGAACGAGCCTGCCTTGGCTCCTTCAGGAACGGGAGTTTGAATCCAAAGCTGGCCTTGGGTTGCTCAGCGCAAGCTGCCTGCCGCGGGCCGAGGGCTCCTGGTCCCCACGGGGCCCCAGCGGGGCTCGCCTGGCGTGGACGGGGGACGAGTCTCCCCGGCTGAGCTGTGCTCTCTGCTCCTACCTTGAGCCGGAGACGGGCTGATCTCCAGTCCGGGGTCTGGTCTCAATGGATGCGTCTGGGATTCTCAGGACGCGGCGTCGGACCCCGTTGGTACCTGCCTGTGCCGAGTCACATGCGGTTTGGGGCCTTGTTTACGGTGTGGCTCTCCCCTCCCCGCCAGCCAACTGGGTCAGAACCCGCGAACAATTTTACAAGCTCCTTTCGGGGATTCGCCCGCAACTGAAGCTGGAGAACGACTGGCGTGTGGGACCGTGCTTTGCTCCCTGGAGCTGAGATTTCCCACGTGGCTCCCCTCCTGCTTGGATGTGTCCGGGTGTCAGTGGACACAGCGGGGTGGGTCGTGGCACCACGTGGAATGGGACGGACTGAAGAACAACCACTTTGCCGGTTCCGTTTCCTCATCGGTAAAAAGGGGATCCGCAAATTCGCCTCCACCCCTGGGACCTTACTGGGAAGTCGGGCCTTTGCAGATGTAATCGGTTAAGGATGTCCTGCTGACATCACCCTGGCCTGAGGGTGGACCCTGAATCTGCCTACTGGTGTCCTTGTAAGAAGACGAGAGGCCACACGGAGAAACGTGAGCAGAGGGGAGAAGGCCACCCGAAAGCAAAGCGGAGAGTGGAGTCATGTGGCCAAAAGCC
The DNA here is from genome assembly GCF_023721935.1 of Panthera uncia. NCBI lineage: Eukaryota > Metazoa > Chordata > Mammalia > Carnivora > Felidae > Panthera > Panthera uncia. The sequence goes on from NW_026057585.1 coordinate 98,109,513, forward strand.
ACGGGATACCTGGAGCTTCCAGGAGCTGGAGGCGGCCAGGAAGAATTCTCCCCCGGAGCCTTTGGAGGGACCGTGGGCCTGCCGGCACCTTGACTTCCGACTTGTGGCCTCCTGAACCCGGAGAACTGATGTATGTTGTTTTCCTCGCCCGGGTTGTGGCACTTTGTCATGGGCCGTCCCGGGAGACAAAAACGCCCCCTCAAGGGACAGCTGTCACCGCAAGCATTGGACACACAGCACATAGGAGGTGTCCCGTGAACGACCGCGAGCATCACTGTGCTGCCTGTGGCCCTGCAGGGGCCCAGCGGGTCAAAAGGAGCATCGCCAGCGTCCGCGGGGACACCCGGCCCCCGTGGTGCCCTGTGTCACCCCACGCCCTCCTGGCTGCCTGCGGCTGGAGCCTTAGGAGGACCGAGCCGGAGGGAGAGAAAACAAAGAGGCAGCTGGGAAGGGCAGCCGTGGGCTGAGGGTTGAGGTCTGCGGGAGGAATGTTCACCGCCATGAATCACGGCTTCCAGGCCCCTCTCAGCCTGCTGACACATCACGCCCCAGGGGGAGGGCGGCGATGACCTCATGCCGGTGGTCACACACGCCGGGCTCCTCCCAGTACCGCCCAGGGCTCAGCGTTGGCCCAGAGGGAGCTGTCCCCACCCCACCCCTGCCCAAGTCTGTGTGCTCTCTCCTCCCTCACACACACAGCAGGACGAGCTGACCTTCGGAGCCAAGACTTCGGTGGAGGTTTATTATCTGGATGCTTTTGGAACGGGCCAGGCGAGCGCGCTGAACATCTGCGTGGGGAGGGCCTGCTGGGAGGAGCTTCGAAGGGACTCATTCCCAGGGCCGGAGTCCCACTCTCTCGATGGCTTACAGACGGGGACACCGAGGCCCGGAGGAGTCAAGGGCTTGCCATCCGCCTCCAAATCCGAGGTCTTTTTGGTTGCAAAGAGCGAGGATTGGAATTCAGAATTTATCTTGGGCAAGACTCTGTTCTGCCTCCTGGACCAGCGGCCTCATCTGCTCGGCCGCCGCCGTGCATCTCACTTCCCCGGCTCCCGGTCCCTGGACGTACCCTCTAGAAACGACTCAATTTCCTTTGCCCTGGCCTTCCGAAAAGCAAGCAGGGCTGCTGATAGCAGTGATCTTAGCTCTACGAGCTGCCCCCCGTGCGCGCCCCGCCTTCAGAGACGGAGAAAGTTTTTCCCCAGGCCCCCGATTCGGGTTCCTGGCCACTAGATCGCCAGACCACCGTGAGCAAGAATCTTATGAGAGTCTATTGAGACAGGACATCTAGCGTGGAGAATGGGTCCCTGAGCATCTGGGGCACGTGCAGCCCCTAACCTATCTTCTGTCCTAGCTGGAGAGACCTAGAGACTTCGGTGAGCTGAGCCACCGCGGTGCATGGGCTTTGACCAGGGATCTGGGACAACAGGCTGGGCCGCTTTGAGCTCCCCAAGGCTCCTGCTTATTTATTTTACCATTATAACTCCAAGCCAATATTTAAGCATTACCAAAGCAACAGCCCAAATTCTCCAGCCCTTGGCCCCCGTCCAGCCCCACACAGTGGGGACGGAGCAGGAGGGAGGAGCAAGGAAAATGAGTCAACCATGCCCCCCACCTCCCAACCACCTGGGAAAACAGTGACCCAAAAAGCAGATCTCAGCTTCTCTTGCGGGGCGGTTGTTCTTTTCCGTGGTCCTACGACTCCGCGCTTTGCACCCAAGCAGAACCAAGTCAAGCGAGACCTCGGTCTCCCGGGGTTTTATTTTACTTTTGTTGTACGGTTGGAGCCAGTAGGTTTTTCAAACTTCATATTGGCATTTCATGTGACGAAGAACGTGGACAAGCCATAAGGGTTCAATTTTCTTGTCACCGGCTGGATGCATCTTTCACCAGGACCCAGACTAAGCAACGGCACACGGGCGGCACCCTCTCCCCAGGCCCCCTGGTCCCCGCTCCTCGTTGGGGGTAACCGTTGTGCTCGCCACTCACGGCCTCGCTTAGTTTTGCCTGGTTTTGGACTTTGTATACATGGAATCGTAGCCTATGTTCTCTCCTGGACTGGAGCCAATGGCATTTTCGGTTCTCGAGAGACCTGAGTGGCCCTTCTCGCCAGCAGCTCTGGGGAGGAGCGAACACAGAGAAGGCACCTTCCCTGTCCCACAAGCCAGTAGGTGTCAAGACAGGAACTGGAAAGCATATATAGAAGGGGAGGGGGCAGGCAGTGATCTTGATTTAAAAAGAAAGGCACACCGTCCTTTTGTGCCCCGTGTAACTGGCGTTTCTATCTGGTGTTCGGGGAAGGAGACAGGAGGGGAAGAGTAGAGTCATAATGAGCCCGATGGCTGGGGTCTCCGGAACCTGGCCCCCCACCCCCATCCTCAGTTTTTCTGGCGGATGCCGGGCTGGCTCCAATAGCCCCTGGGTTTATGCCTGGGCGGCTCAGGGCACAGATTTACCAGCTGCGGCCCCCGTGTGTCCCTGTGGTGGCTCCTCGTGTCGCCCCGTGAGGCTCCTGGGCTCCTGGCCACCTGATCAGTGGCCCCGTGCGCCCCCCCCCCCCAGGGCTGCCTTGGATTTCAGTGTTTTTTGGTCCCAGGACTGGGGAGTGGGGGAGGGGTAGTCCTTAGTGCTTCATAGCGCGGGGGCCACAGGGAGTCTCAAACTATCTGAAGAGAAGGCCCAGCTTAAGAAATGTCCCGTGCGTCGCAGACGGCTGCCTTTGTGAAATAGGATAACCGTGGCATGCTCAGGAAAATGAAAGGGAAGAAATAAAGGCCATACAGGCCCCCCCATTTCTTTTTTGTTACTGGAGTCAATGGTCACAAAATTGATCTCACAAGATAGAATGGGACCAACCTAAAAAGGGGAAAAGGGCATTTGGGGATTCTCAGCGTTTACTTTTTTTTTTTTTAAGTTAGTTTATTTATTTTGAGAGAGAAAGAGCAAGCAGGGGAGGGGCAGAGAGAGAGACACACACACAGAGAGAGAGAGAGAGAGAGAGAGAGAATCCCAAGCAGGCTCCAGGCTCCCAGCTGTCTGCACAGAGCCTGACACGGGGCTCGAACCCACGATCCATGAGATCATGACCTGAGCTGAAGTCAGACACTTAACCGACTCGGCCACCCAGGCGCCCTTCTTGGTATTTATTCTTGATCGCTACCCCTGTTTTGATGTCCTTGTGACAAGCTGTTAGCTGACCAACACAGGCCAGTGGGTCACCTTTGTAACAGCACCACCCTGAACACCCTCTGCCCTGCCCTCAGCTGACCTTGTCGGGTCTCCGTGGTTTGTATCTGTCTGTGACCCCTCCTCGTCTCTTCGGCGGCCCCATCTTCTTCCTATTTCTTTATATGTTGCTTTAGCGGAAGTGAAAGAGATGTGAACCTCTGCCCACCCGTTTTGGGATCCTTGTATAAGACCCTAAGCACACAGGCCACGCTCTCTTCGGTTTCTAGCAGATTCTAAGGAGTTACGCTTCACTTCTTTCTGCCTTTTGTGGCTTCTCTCTCTCAGATGTGGGACAAGGTCCCTCCAGAGCTGGGTTGGAGGATTATACGGTTGACAAGAAGACGGTGCCACACTCCGATCCTCTCTCCTCCCTTTGCGCCCACCCACGTGCTATACTGAATCCTGGCCCCCCAGTGTGACACAGGCACCCCTAGAGCGGGAGGAGGGATCATTTACCCCCACAGTCCAGTCCTGAGCCCACACGTCCTGGGCTTTTCCTCTCTGGAAGGCTCTAGGACCCCAGTGGGCTGGCAGCTTTATTCCAGCCGAGGTGACCACCAAGCCCCCTGTCCCCAGTGCGCCCTCTGCCTTCACAGGATATCGGTGATCTCAGCGCCTCTCACTGCAGGGAGCTGTCTGAGGTCGCTCAGCCCCTTCCTCCTTACCGTCTGGTCATCTCTCCCACGGCCATCTACTATGCGACCAGCCTCCCCCAAGGACTCTGCCTCATCTGACCCCAATGTCAGGAGTACGTGTGGGACAACACACGGGAAGGGGGATGGCGAGGAGGGCGGAGTGCGTTTTCTCCAAGAGATTGGTCTAACCGGGGCTTCTTTCGGGCTCGGTGAGGACGGCGTCGCCCCGGCCAGAGACCCAGGCAGAAACAGGCGGCGCTGGGATTTACGAGCTGTCACCGTCCCTGCGTGTACAAGCCGGCTTGCTTTCCCTTTCCTCTCCTCATTATTCAGCTTTGGTTCTGTTTAATAACCCTGGCCGCATACTTCTCTAAACCAAACCAGCTGCTTACTAGCTTTTTATAAGCAGCAATAAAGACAGCGAAGACCCAAGGGCCCTTTGGTCTCCAGGAGGCCGAGGAAGAGGTTGAGGGCCCCGGAGGGGGCCTGCAGGGGACGCGTGGGCGGGGCTCTGTCCTTCTGCCGGCGGCTGCCTGTTCAGAGCCCGGTGTCCCTGCAGAGGATCTGTGGCCGGCGCTCCACTGCTCCCCTTCCTGCGGCCACATCAGAGGACTTGGGGATCACCTGCCTCCTGCGGGATAAGGAGCTGGTGCAGAGGCGCTGGGAGATGATCCGGGCTCGCGAGGTGCCAGGAGGTCACTCTGAGGGAATGTTCTGAGCCGTGAGCGAGCCCAGGAAAAACAATTCGACAACAATGCCGAGTGCCTAGGTGACAGAGAAAAAAAGAGGAGCCTGTTTGGGAACAGATTTCGGTCTCCACTTCCAATTTACTTGGGAAACTATGAAAAGTCTCTAACAATGTTCTTCTCGAAGCTTTCATCATGGGCTTGCTGGGTTCCGAGTGCAGCCAGCACCCTAATCACAAACAGAGGTGCTCGCCGCCATCTGGCAGAAAGGGGTCAGCGCGCTGCGTCCGCGGGGAACCGAGGCCCTCCGCGTGCCAGGTTCCTCCACGCGGGCCCCAGGAGGCCCAGGACGACGGGTCCCACCCAGCCACTGCCCCAGGGACTGCGCACCGCTTGGAGAAAGAGCAGGGGCAGGGCTGCTGACGATGACGGTGTCTGGCCCAGTGCTTTAAACATTTTTCAACTTATTTTATTTTTCGGTGGGGGAAAAGGGCGGGAAGCAAGAGGGAGGGTGGCCAAAGATCCCGGTTTGCCTGGAACTGAGAGGGTTTCTGGGCTAAAGAACTTTATGTTCTACAACCAGAGAATTCCCAAGCAAACCGGAATGAGCTGGTCACCCTGGTGGGAGGGGATGTCCACGGGGTAGGAAAAAGCACAGAACTTCGATCAGCATGTACGGTTCCCCCCTGACTCGAGGTTTGTCCCCTCTGGGAAGTCAGGTCACCTGCCAGCGCTTGCCTGTAAAAGAGGTCAGACCAGTGTGAGGAGATGCGAATTCACAGGTCTACAGTCAGGGCAGGTAACCCGTGAAGGGTGCCCTGTTGGGGGTGGGAGGGCGGGTCCTTGGAGACCTGGGAGGAGGGCAAGGGGGAAGCTCCGCCCCTCGCCCAGCCACGCCCCCACCCCAGCGAAATGCGGGCCCTGGTCTACCAGACGTCTGTGTTTTTAAAGAATTTTTTTTGCGAGCGCTCCCAAATTCGGAAATGTTGGCTCACATATTAATGACATCCTGTATCGGCCACACAAACACGTCCGATCGCCAAGTTGGCTTCTGGGCAACTGGTTTGCAACCTCTTGACTACGCATTTTCTGTTTCCTGTCAGTTCGAAAGTTCAGTGATTTTATAAACTCCGGCCAGCCATCCCCTCAGTTAACTGGAAATGAGTCACGTGGTTTACTTTGAGAAAGAATAAACACATATATATGTTTCAAAAGCTGATTTCAGGGATTTAATCCTAGAAAATGCTGTCCGCGGTGTCCCAGCCTGGCATTTCTCTCCATTTAGGTAGGGGTGCCGTGGGCTCGGTGTTGTTAAGACGTGCCACAACCTGGGTGAACCTTGAAAACATGGCTGGGAACAGAAGAAGCCAGACACAAAAGGTCACGTGTTGTCGGATTCCATTTACATGAACTGTCCAGAACAGGCAACTTCATTGAGACAGAAAATACATGAGTGGCTGCCAGTGGCTGAGGGCTATGGGGGTTGAAATAACTGCTCATGGGGATGGAGTTTCTTTCTGGGTTGACGAAAATGTGCTGGAATTTGATGGTGGCGATGGTTATACGACCTTGTGAATATACTAGAAACCACCGAACAGTGCACGTTAAAATGGTGAATGTACGGGGTGCCTGGGCGCCTCGGTTGGTTGAAAGCGCGTCTGACCCTTGGTTTTGGCTCAGGTCATGATCCCAGGGTTGTGGGATCGAGCCCCACCTTGGGTTCCACGCCGAGCTGGGAGCCTGCCTGGGATTCTCCCTTTCTCCCTCTGTCCCTCCCCCGACTTGCACACGCGCACGCTCTCTCTCTGAAATAAAGATTAAAAATAATAAAATGGTGAAGGCTGTGGCATGTGCATTATATCCCAGTTAAAGAATATATTGTTCAAGTGTTGATTCTCCTCACACTGATCTGTAGGTTCTGCGCAATCCCAGTCAAACTCTCAGCGGGCTTTTTGGGCAGAAACTTGGCAAACCGATCCCAAAATTCAAATGGAAATGGGATGGACGTAGAATCGCCCAAACAACTTTGCAAAGGAAGAGTGAAAGAGGAGGTCTCATAGCATCTGGTTTCAAGGCTTATAAAGCAACAGTAATCCAGGTAATGTGGAACGTAATTGTTTGTAACGACAAACAAATAGATCGATGGCACAGAACGGAGAGCCCAGAAATAGACCCACACAAATACGGACAACGGATTTTCAATGCAAGTTCAAAGGCAATTCCGTGGAAAAGGGGTATTCATTTTTTTTTAAGTTTATTTATTTATTTTGAGAGAGAAAGAATCCCAAGCAGACTCCGTGCTGCCAGCATGAGCCTGACTCGGGGCTCGCGCTCACGACCCTGGGATCAGGACCTGAGCCGAAATCAAGTTGGATGCTCAACCGACTGAACCGCCCAGGTGCCCCGGAAAAGAGGTACTCATTTCAATAAATGTTCCGAAATAACTGAATATCCCTATGCAAAAAAAAAAAAGAACATCAATCCATACCTTGTGTCATATAAACATATGAATCCAAAACAGATTTAAATGTAAAACTTAAAACAACTTCTAGATGACAAGACAGAAGAAAATCTTGTCACCTTGGGTTAGGCAAGGATTTCTGAGGTACGGCACCAAAAGCATATCCATAAAAGAACAAGTTGATAAATCGGACTTAATCCAAATTGAAAAAAAAAAAAAACAACCAACTTCTGTTATTTTGAAAGATACTTTTACAAGACTGAAGAAGAAAAGCCACAGGCCAGTAGAAAACATTTACAAATCATGTATCTGATAAAGGACTTGTATTCAAATACTGTCTATAAAGAACTCTGAAAAGTTATTAGGACAACAACCCACTTAAAAATGGGTAAAATATTTGCACCAAAAAATGCCTATTTTGTTTAATAAACATGTTTTTCCTTATTGGATGGCCAATAAACACATGAGCCACAATGCTAAACTCACTAGTCACTAGGGGAATGCAAATGAAAACCACAATGTGATATTACTATACATCTGTTTGAGTGGCTAAAATTAAAAAGACCGACCATGCCAGGTGCTGGTAAAGATGTGGAACTCAAACACTGCTGGCCGGAATGTTAAAATAGTACAACCACTTTGGGAAAACAGTTTGGTACTTTTTTTTTTTTTTTTTTTTTAGTTTATTTATTTATTTTGAGAGAGACAGAGACAGCCAACACGGGGCTTGAACTCACGAAACCATGAGATCATGCCCGGAGCCAAAACCAAGAGTCAGACGCTTAACCGACTGAACCACCCAGGCGCCCCGATAGTTTGGCACTTTTAAAAAAAGTTCCACACAGGGGGCGCCTGGGTGGCTCAGTCGGTTAAGTGTCTGATTCTTGATTTTGGCTTTGGTCATGATCTCGCGGTTCGTGGGTTCGAGCCCCGCATTGGGCTCTGTGCTGACGGCACGGAGCCTGCTTGGGATTCTGTCTCCTCTCTCTGCCCCTCCCGTGCTTGCTCTCTCTCTCTCTCTCTCTCTCTGTTTCTAAATAAATATTTTTTAAAAAAGTTCCACATACAACTGCTATATGGCCCAGCCATTCTATGCCTGAATATTTACCCAGAAGAAAAGGAAACATATGTCACACAAACATTTGTAAACCAATGTCTGTAGCAGCATTATTTATAAAGAGCAGAAAACTGAAGGTACCCTGAATGCGCCTAGCAGATGAATGGCTAAATACGTTGTGGTATATCCATATAATGGGATATTATTCAACACTAAAAATAAACAAGCATATGCAAAAGCATAGATGAATTTCAAAAGAAATATGTTGGACGAAAGAAGTTAGACATAAAAAAGGACATACTAGTCCGCTGGGCATGCCATAACCAAGGACCCCACACCTGGTGGCTTCAACCAAAGAAATTTATTCTCTCCCAGTTCTGGAGGCTGGGAAGCTGAGCTCGAGTCATTGGCAGATCTTGTCTCTTGTGAGGTTTCCATCCTTGGCTTGTGGATGGGTCTTCTGGTGTCTTCACCTGGTCCTCCCTCTGTGTGTGTCCTAATTTCCTCTTCTAAATTTTTTTTTTAATGTTTATTTACTTCAGAGAGAGACAGAGACAGAGTGTGAGCAGGGGAGGGGCAGAGGGAGAGATACACACAGAATCGGAAGCAGGCTCCGGGCTCCGGGCTGTCGGCACAGAGCCCAGTGTGGGGCTTGAACTCACGACCCGCGAGATCATGACCTGAGCCGAAATCTGACGCTTCACCGAATGAGCCATCCAGGCGCCCCGTAACCTCCTCTTCTCGTAAGGACACCAGTCCTGTTGGATGAGGGCCCAACCTAATGACCTCATGTTAACTCAGTCACCTCTTCAAAGGTCACATCTCCAAATATAGTCCCCTTCTGGGGTGCTGCGGGGGAGGGGGTCAGGGCTTCCGAATAGGAATTTTGGGGCGGGGGACACAATTCATCTCATAACAGAACTGCGTGCTTGCATTTGTATAAAAGTCGAGAAAATGCAAGCTAATCTGGAGGGACAGGAAACAGAGCAGTGGCTGCTGGGGGCTGGGGGGGACGAGGTGACAAAGCGGCCTGAGGAACCTTTTGGGACGGATGTATCTGTTCATTATCTTGGTTGTGGACACGTTTTCACGGGTGTCCAAAGTTACCGAATTACACACTTTAGACACGTGCTGTTTATCGAATGTGAATTGTACGTCACACCCGGGGGTATTAAAAGTAACAGCAGGGGCGCCCGGGTGGCTCGGTCGGTTGAGCGGCCGACTTCGGCTCAGGTCACGATCTCGCGGTCCGTGGGTTCGAGCCCCGCGTCGGGCTCTGGGCTGACCGCTCCGAGCCTGGAGCCTGTTTCCGATTCTGTGTCTCCCTCTCTCTCTGCCCCTCCCCTGTTCATGCTCTGTCTCCCTCTGTCTCAAAAATAAATAAACGTTAAAAAAAAAAATTTAAAAGTAACAGCAAGGATTTAATTCTAAAAGGCAGCCTCCAAGTGTCTTGGGCCCGGTGCCACGTCCGGCAACATCCCGTTCGCCTCTGTTTACGAGGACCTGATGGTTGAGAGGGTGCCCCCCACCCACTTACCTCCTCCCCTCGGGCCATACTCCGCACCGCCTGCTTTCTTGCAGCCCAGCTGACCTTGCGGTGCCTCCCGCAGACCCAGGGAGGAAGCCGTCTCCTCCGTCTGGGACCCTCCCGCCCCTTCCTCACGTTTGAGATCTCAGTGTCCTCTTTGTGATTGGCCGCAGTCTCGAACACCCCTCCCTCAGCCCCGGAACCTGTGACTCCAGGGGTCATATTCAATTGTGGGACACAGCTCACCTTTAGATGGGAAGACACGCGCCCTCAAAGGCAGAGCACTTCTCTGGCTGCTGGCGGGAGGAGAAGTCCCGAGAAGCAAGCACGGGCAGGACCGGATGGGCCTCGGCTGCTCTGGAGAGGGAGGGGCTGCATGGACAGGAACGTGGGTGTCCCCCAGTTGCTGAGGGCGACCCTCAGCTGACAGCCAGCGAGGAGACAGGGACCTTGGTCCTTGCTGTACACGCAGTGTCCATATGTTGACAAAACCTCATCCCACTGTGATTAGGAGGTGGGGCCTTAGGGGGGGGTGATTGGGTCAGAAGGGTGGGGCCCTCATGAGTGGGGTTCGTGCCTTCATAAGAGACCCCAGAGAGCAATCCTGCTCCCTCCTGCCATGTGAGGACACACGGCGAGGCTGGCAGTGAACCAGGGAGCGGGCTCTCACCAGGCACTGAATCTGCTGGCACCTTGATCTTGGACTTCCCAGCTTCCAGAATGGCGGGAGAGAACTCTTGAAGCCCTTAGTTGTTCCGTTGCAGCAGCTGGAAGAGACGAAGACGGGCCTATGTGGGCAAGAAACCAGACTCTGAACAATGGACTCCGGCCTGGAAGTGGATTCTTTCTGAGAGCTTCCAGATGAGAGCCCAGCCCTGCCGACGCCTTGGTTTTGGTCACGTAAGACCCTGAGCTCGGAGCCCCCTTGAGCCCACCCAGACTTCTGATCTGTGATAAATGCGTGCTGTTTTAGATGGCTGAGTTGTGGTAGCTTGTTAGGTAAATGAAGTCAGAGAGGAGTTTCCTGACAGTCCTGTCCCAAGCAGCCCCGCCCTTAACACCTTCGTTATTTTCTCTCAGGTCCTCTGGTACCTGCAGAGTAGTAATGTCAGTTTCATGGGACCCTCTCTCATGCCAGAACTTAGCCCATAAGGGCAGAGCCAGTGTCTGTCTTGTTCATCTGTGGATCCCGAGTACCCAGGACTAGCCTGACTTGCAATTGGTTCTTTTTTTCCTTTTTTCTTTTTACAGTTGATTTATTTATTTCAAGAGCGCGCGCGCGTGCGAGAGAGAGAGCAAGGGAAAGCGAGTGGGGGAGGGACAGAGAGAGAGGGAGAGAGAGAATCCCAAGCAGGCTCCGCACTGTCCTCGCAGATCCCGATTCGGGGCTCGATCCCACGAACGGTGAGATCACGATCTGAGCAGAAACCAAGAGTTGGACGTTTTACCGCCTGAGCCCCCCCAGGCTCCCTGCAACCGGTTCTTGATCAGTGTTCATGAAAGGATGCATGATCCCTAAAGATCGTGCACGCTGATCAAGGGGTCTTCGTCCTCCCTGCTCTCTTCTTTCTAAAGGGCACAACTCGAAGTGCTAATTTGCATTGGAAGGCTTCTCATCAGATGTTGAAACAAAACGGGCTTTTAAAATTCCTGGTATTAATTTCGTCTAACCAAGGCGGTAGGCTGGCCAACTTTTCTCAGCTAACATTGAAATGTAGCCCCAGGACTTTTGAAAGACTCTCTCCGGAAAGATCCAGTGATACTGTTGTTTTGTAAAACATGACTGACCAATTCTTGGGACTCCTGAAAAGTGAAGAGGGGTGGAAAATGGTCTGGCGGTTCCTGGAAAGGTTGGATGTGGAGTTTCCACATAATCTGGCATTTCCACTTCTTGGTATCTACCCAAGCGAAATGAAAACATGTATAAACAAAATCGTGTTCATGAGTGTTCACAGCAGCATTATTCATCATCGCCCCAAAGTGGAAACCCAACTGGCCATAAATTGGTGAATGGATTAATAAAATGTGGTATATCCGTGCAGTGAGACGTTATTCGGACGCGAAAAGAAATCTGGAACCGATGTGTGCTATGCATGGGTGAACCTTGGAGACGTTATGCGAAGTGAAGGAAGCCAGACACAATTTGTGTGTCCATTTATGTGAGATTCCATTTATGTGAGATGCCCAGAACAGGCAAATTCCTAGAGAAAGTAGATTAGTGATTGTGCGGGGCTGGAGGCAATAGGGATGTTGACTAGAGCGTGGGTTTTTTTTTGGGGGGGGGGATGAAAATGTTCTGAAATGGACTGTGGTGATGGATGGACAACTCTGCGAAAATTCTGAAAATATTCTCAACGTATAACTCGCCTACAATGGCATGTGAATTAGCTCTCAATGAAAAAATTACACCTCGTCTAGGTGTGAGGGTGCGTGGAAGGCCCTCTTGCCTAATTCCTACCGAGTCTGTGGCTGGGCTGTCCAGGGAATTTCAGAATGCTTGGAAGGAACCCCCTGCCTCAATAACACTTAAGGCAGAGGGAGGACTTCTTCCTGGATCCCCATTACTCTGGGTTCACTCACGCCCACGGTGCTCCCTGTCAGTGTTACACAGAGACAAATGGTCGCTTATTTATTTATTTATTTATTTATGTTTATTATTATTTTTAATGTTTATTTATTTTTGACAGAGGGCGAGCGGGACAGGGGCAGAGAGAGAGGGACACAGAATCTGAAACAGGCTCCAGGCTCCGTGCTGTCAGCACCCAGCCTGACACGGGGCTCGATCCCGTGAACCTCAAGATCGTGACCCGAGCCGAAGTCGGATGCTTAACCAGCTGAGCCACCCAGGCGCCCCTATTTATTTATTTTTAATTTGCATCCAAGTTAGTTGGCATATAGTGCAATAATGATTTCAGGAGTAGATTCGAGTGATTCATCGCCTACATATAACACTCAGTGCCCTCTTTAATGCCCCTTGCCCATTTAGCCCCCCCCACCCCCACAGCCCTCTGACAACCCTCAGTTTGTTCTCTGTATTTAAGAGTCTCTTATGTTTTGTCCTCCTCCCTGTTTTTATATGACTTTTGCTTCCCTTCCCTCATGTTCGTCTGTTTTGTGTCTTAAATTCCACATATGAGTGAAGTCATATGATATTTGTCTTTCTCTGACTGATTTCACTTAGCATAATACCCTCCAGTTCCATCCACATTGTTGCAAATGGCAAGATTTCATTCTTTTTGATTGCTGAGTAGTACCCCATTGTATATATATACTGCATCTTCTTTATCCATTCATCCATCGATGGACATTTGGGTTCCATACCTTGGCTGTTGTCGATAATGCCACTGTAAATATTGGGGTGCATGTGCCCCTTCGAAACAGCACACGTGTATCCCTTGGATATATACCTCACAGTGCAATTGCTGGGTTGTAGGGTAGTTCTATTTTTAATTTTTTGAGGAACCTCCATACTGTTTCCCAGAATGGCCGCACCAGTTTGCATTCCCACCAACGATGCAAAAGAGATCCTCTCTCTCTGCATCCTCGCCAACATCTGTCGTTGCCTGAGTTGTTAACGTTAGCCATTCTGACAGGGGTGAGGTGGTATCTCACTGTGGCTTTGATTTGTCTTTCCCTGATGATGAGTGCTGTTGAGCATTTTTTCATGCGTCGGTTGGCCATCTGGATGTCTTCTTTGGAGAAGTGTCTATTCACGTCTGTTGCCCATTTCTTCACTGGATGATTTGTTTTTCGGGTGTTGAGTTTGATGAGTTCTTTATAGATTTTGGATACTAACCCTTTACCCGATATGTCATTTGCAAGTATCTTCTCCCATTCCGTCGGTTGCCTTTTAGTCTTGTTGATTGTTTCCTTCACTGTTCAGAAGCTTTTTATCTTGATGAGGTCCCAGTAGTTCATTTTTGGGTGTTCTTTATGAGAATCAAATCATTCCTGGATGGAATCTCAGTTTGGGACCTGGAAACGTCAGGCATGAAAATCTGAGCCTGGAGAGTTTCTTGCAGCAGTAGGGGCCCATCCAGATCTCACTCCCTATAACTTCCCCTCGACTTCAAGTCCGGGCCTGGAAAGAACAGAATCCATTTCTGGCCTTTCATAGACTTTTCCACTGGACCCAGGAGGTGAGTCCTAGTGTTGGGTTATTCCGAGACCATGTCCCTTTACAGGCACGTGGCATTGCTTTTAATCTTCCCTGGGACTTTCTATAATCATATCTGACAAGTACTTTTATCCCAGATGGACCGAGATGCTTGGTTCAGCTTGAAGGTTCATCAGGCAGACCTGATGTCTGCCCAGTCCTCAGCCTGAAGGAAAACTCTGGGCTGCAGCAGGGGTGGCTGGCTAGGATAGAGTCATGGGTCCTGTGGAGAGCATCTGAGACCACAAGACCTGAGCCCCCTCGACTGTCTGCCTATCCATGATCTCAGCCCTTCACTGGTCTGTGCATCTCCCATTGGGATAAACTCATCCCTCCCCATTTGGCCACGATCTAAATGAGGTCTTCCAAGATTGAGCCACATCAGCTTCGAGTTTCCCGAAGGTGCAGACTCCGAAGGGCTTTGTGCAAAGGTCTTGATCTTGGGGTTTGCACACAAGTGGAGGATGTTAGAGCCTGAGTCCTCTGTAGGTGGAGGCGGGTGCTGGGTGCTATGATCCTCTCTCGCCAGGGGGCGCCACACTCCTCCTCTATCTCTATCCCTGTCTTGCTTCCAGATTTCGAAGGCTTGGGAAAGGGGGTGGCGCACCTTCCAGACTCTCGGTCACTGCACTTTGTAAACTGCTTATGGGCCTCAAAGTTTCCTAGTGAACAGGCTGACGATTTTCTGAGAGAAAGCACAGCTGACCTACCTGACAAGGGCTCTTTGATAAGATAACAACAGCGGACTGCAAACCCCGTTTCCTTCTTGGTTTCCATTCTGGTTTCTGTTCCATTCGACGACTCCAAAGTACTTTCCCCCTTCTCCAAGTACGGCATCAAACCCTTCTGGAATCTTTAGTGGCGAAGAGGGCCCGAGACAGTGGACCTGGCAAAAAAGGAGGCTCTCTCTCAGAAGAGTCTAAACACACCCTCGTTAGTCCTGGGTGCAGCCAGTATGCCAAGAAACTACATCGAGACTTCTTCCTCAGTGGCTCTTGGTTGTTACAAGGAGACCACGCTGGAAAGTCTCGGCCACACGGGAGGTTGGGCCCCGCTTCTCTACCACGTGTACCTGGAGACGTAGGTCTGAGGGGACATGTTCTCCATTGTCACAGTTCTCATTGTCCACGGGACTGCAGGAGGGGAAGCTGCTCAGGAGATTTGGGGGGGCCCAGTCAGGTGTCCCGAGAGGGTGAGAGGTGAAGCCACCCCCTCGGAGAGGGGTCTCACCTCTCCTACCAGGTGACCAAGAGGCGGGGCCCAAAATGGCGTGTGAGAGCGTTACGTGTGTAAAAGTCACAAGAATGAAAACCTTGGGGTCCTGTTCCCCCGGCTCTCCCAGTAGATACAGGAGTTCACACCCACCCCGGGAGCCGGGCCTGAGAGCAGGCAATGGTCGTAGCCCGTGGGTACGTATTGTTTCCGAGATTCCCCGAGGCGGCCCGTCTTGCCCCTTCTCTTCCACCATGGATGTTTGCACCAGTGACAGGTTCCTGGCCTCGCCAGACTCCACATGGTTTTCCCGCCTAGCCCCGCACCCACATTCTCCCGGGAGCCTGGGACCTCGGGGTGGACGCCCCCGGAGGCTACACCAACTAGATATTTTATTTTTTATATATTTCTTTAAAGTTTATTTTTACTTATTTTGAGAGAGAGAGATAGAGAGCGAGTGGGGGAGGGGAGGAGAGAAAGGGAGACAGAATCCCAGGCACGTGCTGTCAGCGCAGAGTCTGACTTGGGCCTCGAACCCATGAACTGTGAACTCATGACCCAAGCCTTGGGGTTTTTTTTTGTTGTTGTTTTTTTTCCTCATTTCACTGCTTGCTCATGGACCTGGGACCTCTCTCACCCACCTGCCTTCCTCCTCCTTGGGACCTGGGTCGGCCTCTGGTGGGATTGATGTTGCTTTCCCACACTTGCATGGTGGCCTTCTGGATGTCTCTGCACCCTCGTCTTAACGCACCTCCCTGGGTGCCACCAACTGGTGTCGGCGCCCTTTGAGTGGTGGTGGGTGGGGGTGCTCCTGGGAGTGGCTGGGCCCAGCGGCATCCAACTCTCTCATTTCCCGGCTCCTTCCACTAACCCGTGACCGCGCCGAACAGATACGGGACAGAACTACTCAAGTGAGGCGGGGAGGGAGTCTGGATTACATGGAAAATCCTTGCCGCTTTCCAAGAAGAAATCAAGAGTTTGTATCAAACACCTGAGGGTCAGGACAGGGCTTTTCGGCAAGTTCCCAATCTCTGTAGAAAGTCAAGGTCCGCGGAAAATTTGACACCCACGCGAGCCAGTGGACTGAGATGGCTGCCGGTGGAAATGAGCTCTGCTGGGGACAGCCCATGCCTGCCAGCCCCAAGACTCCTCCACTGCCCTGGCCTGGGCACTGCCGGGCTCTTTGCGTTCCCAGCCCAGAAAACAATCCCGACCTGGGTCGGGGGCCCTCTTGGCTTCCCCCTCAAAACGTACAAAGCTCACATTTTCTCCTTCTCCCTCTTTGCACCTTTCTCATTGTGTCATTGTGTTCCCCGATCCCTGATCACCTCCGGGGCTTAGCCAGTAAGCCTCTCCGTGGCGTCCAGCTCCAACCCAAGAGGCTTAACTTTTCCCATCTGAGGTCATCTGGGAGACCTTTTTTCCTGTCCTGTCTGCTCCCAGCCCACGTAGACCTGTTCCGTCTCCGTCTTTCTGCATATGTATAGTGGGGGCCGGCCATGGAGCCAGAGACTAAATACCAAATTGCCTTGCTCTGCGTGAAGTCTTCTCCTGTTAAAGAGAAAATTATTCAAAGACACTTGTTCGAGACGGTAAGACAGACTTTAATCCAGGGGTGGGGGGCGTGGCAATAGGCGTGAGGACCCTGTGATGGAGATTGGACTCCATTCTGAATACAGAGGGGGCAAGTAGGAGATTAGAGCCAAGGAGTAGGGTGGGGACAGAGGATGGTAAATCACTAGGAGGAAACATCAGGGGTGAAGGGGGTCCTCGCCAAACCCACCCAATGGGGTTCTTGCTGAAGGCAGGCCAGGGTGGTCAGACATCACCTGGGGGGCAGTGGGGGTGAGGAGCCCCATCAGGCATCGAGGGTGGGGGTTCTTGGCGATCTGACTCAGCAGGAGTCATGTGGGAACGAGGAAGGGCGCCACTTGGGGTGCGAGACGTTTCAAGAGCCTGGAGAAGTTTGTTCCAGCAAAGAACCTTGGTCTCCAACACTTGTCCCAAGGATAGCGGTGAGGGATATAAATGATACCACGCAGGGCCTCCTGGAGCGCGCATCCTCGTCAGGGAGCAAAAAGTCTTTGTTTAGGAAAATACCCCTCTAAGGGGTGAAAGGTGAGGCCTTCAGAGTTAAGAGAAATGGGGACCAGGAAGCAAAAGCCCCCCGAAGGCTTGAGCTGCTCTGCATAATACAAGGATGGGCATCTGGGGAGAAGGAGGCAGGGGAAGCAGGGCTGGAGGCCAGAACTAGGTCGGCAGAGACGGCGTCAGGGGGTTTCGGGACAAGGAAGAGGCCAATAAGCCGTTTTCCTCGCATTTGTAAACTTGCTCCGTCTCCCCAAGCCTTCAGCAAGAATACGCAGAGAAGTCTTCCGCTGATAGTGTTATTACTGTTACTTGGGCTCATCCGGGGGGATCGCAGCGGGCAGAGTCAGAGCCGGGGACAGACCCGGGGCTGGGCGGTGGGAAGAAACTTGGGGACGGTGCCTACAGCTGCCACCTGCTCGTAACAAATCTGCCTGGGCTCATCTCAGGGATGCTCCGCACGCCGCCTGGAGACAGGGATGCCACTGCTCCTTCAACAGGCATTTATGGAGCACCGACTGCGTGCCGGGGGTGCTGCCGCAGGACGTTGAGGACGCGGGAGGAACCTGCGCACAGATCCATGGTTTCTGTCGCTCCCCAGGCGATGACAGCTCCCTTCCCTAAAAGCTTTGCCGGCTCCCCCTGCCTGAAGGTGACGTCTGAACAACTCCAGACGATGGGTGATGACCCTTCACAGCCCAGACCCAGCTCACCTGTTCGGCCCCTCCTCTGAAATCCCTCAGGAAGTCCCACTACTCTGAGATCACATCTGATTCCTGGATGTTCCTGGAATGCATCAGGCGGGCTGCAAAGACTCCACACCCCGAATTCCATTCCCACAGCCTCCACACCTTCTCCCCTGCACCTTTCCTGCCGATCCTTCCAAGCCAGGCTAGGAGGCACTGGCCTCGTGGCTGTCCCCGACTACGCCTATTCTCCCCTCCCAGCCCCCCTCGCTCCCCCCGACCCAGCAGCCACCATCATGCTGGCCTCCGGGCTCCGGTGGTGCTCCCAGCTGGCAGGGATGGACCGGATCATCGTGAGTTGCTTCCATGGTCTCTCTCCTCCTGAACTGTACCAGGGAGAAGACCTCTGTCTTGTTCATCTCAGTGCCCACCCAGCACCTGGCACTCAACGAGCCTCTACCGAGTTGAGCTGTCTGGGCAGCGAGGGTGAGAAATCCTTTTACCTAAGGATCTACAGAACTTTCCCCAGTGTTGGGAAGACAGGAATATCAACTATGGCTGCAGCCTCCTCTCCGGTGAATTTTCATTCAACTCCCAGTATAAATAGCTCCCTTTCCCCCTATCAGAAAACATCTGCTCCCACTGAGCTGCCCAGGCCTGTACCAGCACTATAAATATCCTGGCCGCGTCTAGCCTGCTCTGGCACAGGGGCCAGGAGAACTTGGAAAGAATTGAACACCAAGCGAAGTGAGGGCAGCCGGAGTGAAGGAGCAGAATTGCCCCATCTCCCCCCTCTTGCGCCCCCAGCCACAGGCCAACAACACTTCCCGCGTGGGCTTGGAAACCCTCACGGTATTCCTGGGAATTCGGCAGAGACAGTCAGCTACCCCTGCTCTCCTGGGTTTCGACACAGCGTGTGATGCAAGGACCCCGCTCACGTCTCAGCGGCTGAGATGCGGCTTGAAACTCAATTTGAGCCAGCTCTCCTCATTCCGGCGGGGATCTTGCAGGATGGGAGGTGATAGGACTTTGAAAGCATTGCCTTTCATGCACATCTATATGGAATTGTGTGATGCTATGCTCCTCGAAGCTACTCCTTAAATTCAATAAACCGAAGGGCTGAAGTCCACATGGTGGCGTGGTCTAGAATCTGCACACATTTCCGAGGTGGAAAAAGGGAGGCTAGTGTTGGGGAGAAGGGACCTGGGAAACAGGCTCCATCTAAAAACACCAGCTGCAGGGGCGCCTGGGTGGCTCAGTCGGTTGAACGTCCGACTTCGGCTCAGGTCATGATCTCACGATCTGTGGGTTCGAGCCCCGCGTCGGGCTCTGTGCTGACAGCTCGGAGCCTGGAGCTTGCTTTCGGATTCTGTGTCTCCCTCTCTCTCTGTCCCTCCCCTGCTTGCACACTGTCTCTCTGTCTCTCTCTGTCTCTCTCTCTCAAAAAATAAACATTAAAAAAAGTTTTGTGAGACACCAGCTGCTGACATCACACACCATGTTTGTAAAACCAAGCTGTGGCGTAGAGAGGGCTTCCGGGTACCCTGGAATTGAAAGCCTCTTCCTCACTCTCCAGGGCCTGTTCAACACTCCCTGGGGGGGCTGATTTCTCTTCAACCCCCCCCCCGACCCGGGTGAAATGTCTGGCAGCCCGGTGACCTTCCGGCAGCTGCTGGAGAACAAACAGTTCGCTGATCACTTCGAGTCTACAGGGTCTCTGTGCAACAGAGAGAGTCACTGAAGTGAAATTTCTTCCCTCCCAGCTTGGCTGCTCCCAGTCAGAAGAGGCTGTGTTTGGCAATGGTGGGGGGCTGGGGGGTGGGGGGCTCACCCCGTGTGTAAGGAGCCCGACTCCTCCAGGGAAACAGAACCCACAGGTGTATTTACGCTAAGGGATCGGCCTCCGAGGGTTATGGGGGCTGAGAAGTCCCAGGTTTGCGTTTGGGGAGCGGGAGACTCTGGAGGGGCCGATGGTTCTGCTCTGAGTCAAGTCCGAAGGCAGAAGACCAACGTTCCGGCCGGAGGGACGGTCAGACAGAGGAGAATTCTTTCTTATTCAGGCTTCCAGAGGATTGGCTGGGGCCCGTTCACACCCGGGAGGGTTCCCTGCTTTTCTGTCCACCGACTGACTCACGTGCTAACCTTGCCCAGAAACACCCTCACAGACACGCCCAGAAATAACGTTTGACCAAATATTTAGACACCTTGTGGCACGTCAAGTGGACATACACAATTAAGCCTAACACTTGATTTCCTCACAGTCTTAAAGAAATTTTTAAGAGTTTATTTATTTATTTTGAGAGAGAGAGAGCCCGTAGGAGAGGGGCAGAGAGAGAGGGGCACGGGGGATCCAAAGCTGATCTCTGCTCTCAGCACAGAGCTGGACGCGGGGCCGGAACTCATGAGCCGTGAGATCACGACCCGAGCCGAGGTCTGACACTTAACCGACTGAGCCACCCAGGCTCCCTCCCCACATTTTCTGTCCACGCCCTTCCCTGCCACTCGCTGGGCCGCTTCAGCCCCTCCAAGGCCAAGTGGGGTGGGGGGCACCCCTGTAATCGGCCGCTGCTTCCTTTGGCCACGGCAGGTGTTTAAAGCGGAAGGGGCTTTTGGGCTCCTTGGTGAGTCCCCGTAGGCTGGGGGATTGCTCAGCTGTGGCTCCCGAGGGGACAAGGACATCCTCGCTAGTGCCTTAGCATCTTCTCGCAGCCCTTCTCCTGGCAGCCCTTGGGGCCAGCCCTGTCTCACGGGCTGCGTCCGGTCTGTGGGAAAACCGGGGCCAGGGGCTCTGCACCCGATCGAGCAGCCACCTCTCCTTGTTCTGATTTGAGCCTTCTTGTCATCAAGATTTCTCGGGCGTGCAGCAGACATCACTGTCCAGTCCCCCGTGCTGCTGGGCATGCGTGTCGGCCCCCTCGAGGCCCTTCTCACCAGTTTCCCCGCCCCCCCTCGCTCGTGGGGCTCGGGGGAAGGGGAGGGAAGGTGCCAAGCACCCAACGGCTCCTCCGAAAACATCGTCTCGCCACCCTCCCACCTGTGGGTGGTCAGAGGTTCTCAGCTCTTTGCAGGCCCCGCTGAGAGGCCTGACTTTGGAACGTGGGGGTATTGGCACCTGTCAGTTCTCTGTGTTAGGACCTTCCCCACAATTGAAACAATGATTATATAGATATAGATATAGATATATAGATATAGATATATATACTTAAATAGATATACTTAAATAGATATATATAAATATATATAGATATAAATAGATATATAGATATATAATATAAATATAATAGATATAAATATATATCTATTTAAGTATATATCTATTTAAATCTATATCTATATCTATATCTATATCTACATCTATATTTAAAGGTCATCTATTTATTTTGAGAGACACAGAGAGAGCACCAGCGGGGAGGTGCAGGGAGTAGGGGGGAGGAGAATCCCAAGCAGGCTCTGCACTGTCAGCATGGAGCCTGATGAGGGTGGGGCTTGAACTCATGAACCCTGAGATCATGACCTGAGTTGAGATCAAGAGTTGGATGCTTGACCGGCTGAGCCACCCAGGCGCCCCTAAAATGTTTTTTAAAATTTTATTTATTTTGAGAGAGACAGAGACAGAGAGAGAATCCCAAGCAGGCTCCATGCTGCCAGCGCAGAGCCCAATATGGTGCTCGAACTCTCGAATTGGGAGCCCACGACCTGAGCCGAAATCAAGAGTTGGACGCTTAACCGACTGAGGCACCCAGGCGCTCCAGAGACAGAATCATTTCTTAACATCCTGTTCCCTTTGGAGTAGCTGAGGGTAGTGGGCCAGCAGTTAGTTGTAATAATACAGTCTGTCTTCTTTGGCGTAATTATGTTCCAAGGGTTTCCAGTGTTCTTCGATTGCCACTGTTACCCCCGGGGGAGAGAAGGCTGGCAGTGAGAGAGCCTTTGTGCGCTAGGGTACTAGAGGCTTTACACAGGTGGTTATTCACCTCACAGAATCAGGTGGAGGAAGGAAAAAGGCGAGGGGCATTGCCAGTCTTTTTCAGAAGAAAAGCAAAGCCTTTCCAGACGGCCTCCGGAAGACACCCCCCGATGCGTGCATCAGTAGGACTGGGCCAAGGCAGAATCAGTGGAGATGGGCAAGGCGGGGGGGTGGAGGGGGCTGGGAAAGCCAACGCGTCAGTCAGGGTGACAGTCTGCATCTGTCTCCCTGAGCAGCTCACCCCACCTGAGGTGGTGACTGTGCTCAGGGGAACCTTCCGCATCCTCCCCCCCACTCCTCCTCATTATCAGATATTAATGGGTTCTCACGAATGATGCCACGTAGATAAGGCATTGGACGTGGGCAAATTAGATTCTGTCCTGATTCCTGTACGGTCCCAGTGGAGTCAGACACATGGATGTTACACTTTTGACTCTCGCCATCCGTAGTAGTAAGTTGTGGTGTTTCGACCTTGGCTCCGGAAAATTCGGATGTTGCACAGTGACCTGGATGTAGCGGGAACGGACTTCGAGGTGTGAAAATGTGTATCAAGCCATTAAGAGAGAAGAGCGAGATTCTTTGGAACACCTGACAAAAAATGGGAGATAGTCTTACTCTTTGTTTTTATTATTTTATTTTTACTTTATTATAGAAATATTTTCTTAATATTTGTTTCAGTTTGAAATTGGTTCTATGTATCTGTGTAGGCCTTTCTAAATTTTTTAAAATTGTTTTTAAATTTTTAATGTTTATTTACTTTTGAGAGAGACAGAATGCAAGCAGGGAAGGGTCAGCGAGAGAGGGAGCCACAGAATGCGAAGCAGGCTCCAGGCTCTGAGCCATCAGTACAGAGCCCGAGGCGGGGCTCCAACTCACCAGCCCTGAGACGACCTGAGCCGAAGTCTGACGCTTAACCGAATGAGCCACCCGGGCGCCCTTCTGAGCAGACCTTTCTAGATAGAATTGTTGGACAGGCTGCAAGTAGAATTTCTGGTCTAAAATTCGTTTTTCGGTCCGATTTCTCTGGGGGATCATGGGATTCCCTGGAAGCTGGCTGGCTACACGCTCCGGCTGGTGCTTTCAACGTTAAGTTACTACTTCGGTTTACTCAATATTATCTTTCAGGCCTACAATAGCCTCAAAGTTACCGGACTCCATGATGGTAGAGACACTTTGCTGCCAGAAAGGATCTGGATGATAACGTGATGAGAGCCTTTTAAAATCTATCCGTGATGACATTATTACTTTTTTTTTGGGGGGGGGGCATCCTCCCCACTGAAATCAGGATCAGCAATGAGGTGCAGGCGTCGGAGAAAATGGAGATGTGGATGCCGGTGTCATGAGGTCTGTGGGCAAGTGGCCTTGCTAACGTCGCACTCCTGACGCAGACGTGCCAATGCCTCCTGTCCCGCGGTGCCACTGCCTGGCACTTTCTCTGCAGCCAGGAAATCCCGGGGAGGAGCGAGGGGGATACTCGCATGTGCCGTTACTCCCCATCCGCCCGAGTGGGAACGTAGCTCCGCCTCCCTTGGGAGAGGAACAGGGGGGAGGAGGGGTGTATGGGGTTGGGGGGAGGGAGAGAAGCAAGGAGCACACCCCTACAGATCCCCTCTGCATGTCAGCCTGAGGAGCTGGGAACAGGTGTCCGCCCCCCCCCCCCATATAAACTTAAAACATAAACACAACCCAGTACAATATGCTCTGATCTGTCATAGAGCAAATGGCTGGGATTCTAGACTCTTCGGTCCCTTTATAGGTCTCTCCCTTCACTGACCTATCTGCCACATGTAAGACAGCTTCTCTCCGGGTCTCGGTTTACTTACTTCAACCAGAAAGATAATAATAACAGCCTTCCTATTAATAGGGCTGATACAGAGGTGGTTCTATTTAAGCTAAGTCTTGCTTTCGTCATATCGTAGATTTTATTATAATGCCAGTTATTAATAAATAATATTGCCCCCATTAGACAGCCTGGTATTAAATACATATGAACATGGCTACATCCAGATGATGGGATGTTATTTAGTACTCAAAGCTGATGAGCTATCAAGCCCTGCAAAGACATGGGGGAAACTCAGATGCATAATACTAAGTGAAATAAGCCGACCTCAAAAGGCAACACACGACGTGATCTCAATTACAGAACATTCTGGAAAAGGCAAAATTACGGAGGTAGTAAAAGGATTGGTGGTTGTCAGAGGCTGGGGCATGTGAAAATGGTGAATAGAGAGCCCCGGGTATATTTATTCTTAGAAGTCCGGCCCGTTTTATTCCCGAGATCTGCCAACAGGTTCTTCCTCCATATTTGAAATGGATGTCGCGTCAGGCAGAGGGAGAACAGCCCCAATATTCGTCTAAGTAAAGACATTTACTCAGGCAACTTCACTTTCCTCTGCCTCTCCCCGCGCACAGAGAACATTGCCAGGTCAGCAGTATCCACCGTCCCTTAGACACAAGGAGTATTATTTAGTCTAGAAACTCTCAAAGGAAATATCCGCTTGCACGTGAAAAATCTCTGGAATTTCTCTGTTCCTCGCTGTCCAACATCCCCGTATCTGCGAAACCGCCTTGAAAAGCCTCTGTACACAGTGCTGTCTTGTTCATGGGCACGGCGGGTCTGCCCCAGCACGCTTCTGTCCCCGCCGCTGTCACCCTGGGCTGCTCCTGCCCTCAACACTGGCGGTGCCCAAGAGGAGAGGAGAGGAGGAGGAGGAGGGAACAGGGAGGAGGGCCCTCCGAAGACCTGAAGTGAGAAGTTTTACACAATTCGGGAAATACACAGAGGAACAAAATCCACAGTCCCTGGAGTGTCTGGGCTTCACTGCTTCTCAGTCCATAATTAGGACTAGGAGGACTTTGGATCTAGACAATCTAGACCATAAGAAAGACTGAGGGCTGGTCTGATTTCCCGGCCCCAGGCCAGTGTTGACAGATCTGGAGTTTATTTAGATTAGGCACCCTGGGACCCAAGGGGGCATCCAAGGGCCTTGCTAGAGTAGTCTGAGGTGTAACTGTGTTGGGCAATGTCTTGCCTTCTCTTTAACAGAAAGGCAGGGACACACTCTTTCCTCCCCATCTCCCAGGCCCTCTCCACCCCTCACTGCTGGAGGACTGTCTGGTCTCCACCTAAATCTGGTTGCAGCAGCAAAGGTGAAAGACCACACAACTCCCCAGCTCCTCTTACAGAAGACTTTTTTTTAGATATAGAATTTTAAAATATCGACTTACTTTTGAGAGACAGAGTGCAAGCAGGGGAGGGGCAGAGAGAGGGGGAGGCAGAATCCAAAGCAGGCTCCAGGATCTGAGCCGTCAGCACAGAGCCCAACACGGGGCTTGAACTCACGGACCATGAGAGATCATAACCTGAGCCAAAGTCGGATGCTTAACTGATTGAGCCACCCAGGCACCCCTATAGATGACGTTTATAAATATCTTTCCCTTCGTGCCAGCAGGTGGGATTAAACCAAACTAACATGGAAAAGGGAAGGTGGGAAAGAATCCAAGAGGTATAGAGGGTACCCTTCGGAAAACAAGAAATATTCAAGTAGCAGGTGTGAAAGTTTTAAATAGAAACCTGCTTACACTGCACTCAGAGTAACAACAACATTTGGAGGTCCCGGTTCTTTTCAGAAGACTAACATTTAATTTCCAGATGGTTCCAGGACAACAGACTTAACATCCCATGGATTCTTTGTAGCAGATGCCCAGCTTGATGGCCCGTTGTGTCTGTGCCTTTCAAACTCTGGGTTTAGGAATTCATTTTCTGAGTTGTATGCTAAACCTCTTACGTTCCAACACACACACACACACACACACACACAATGACTCTGTTTTTTAAAATGTAATCATACATGGGAATTTTATGACATCAAACCCTTAAAAATGTGGAAATCTGGGTTTCAAAATCCTTACTGGGAGAAAATAATAAACCTCTTGATTCACAAAATTTTTTTTTTCTCCGCTTATGGTTCATTCTGGAACTGTGGCTGGCACACGCTTAGGAGACTGGGGTAGGAGGCATAATCCGGTATTCATGGACGCCTGGCCCGGGCCCTGCAGACCGCGCCTCCGATCTGGAAATACTCTCTCCTCAGACAGGAATAGAGAGGCGACTTTTGGGTCACTCCCAACCTCACAAAAGGCTTTTCAAACAAGATGAAAAAAAAAAAAAAAAAAAGAAAAGAAAAGAAAAAGGGAAAAGAAAAAAAAAAAAGCTCTGATGTGTTGGGAGAACCCAGTGAGCTTTCGAACGGCAAAGATGGGGTGAGCCTCCGGGAAGGCGGATGGGCGGGACGGCAGAGTGAGGAAGAAAGGGTTACGGGCGGGCGGGCGGAGGAGGTGATGGAGCCCCCCACTTCCTCCAGGTGTCCTTTACGCGGACTTTCCAGTCAGGCTCTTGGCTGCAAGAGGTCATTCTTTTTCCTGTGGCTCGGGTATCTGCTTTCCAGCTCTTTCTGGAAAGCCTGTGTAAGGGCCGCCTGCCTGCATGGGCTGCCTCGCCCACAGCCCTGTTCCCCACCAGGGAGGGTGAGCACATTTCAGATGAATTTCCTCCTAGGAGCTCCTAGAGACAAACACCTGTGTTCCTAAATCGGGGAAGGCTCCGTCTCCCTCTAGAACGGCCCCACTTTCCTGTGTCTGTCGGGGAAGCAGAATATACAGCCTCAAAAGGGCGGTGAGGAGGAGGAGGGAGGGAGGGAGGCCTTGGCCCAACTCCTCCGATCTCTCTGAGGGCCCAGGAGGCACGGAGCGGCCTTCAGCTTGAGGAACATAGAATTCCTCAGTCGCAGGCGAGCCGCGAATGCCCAGTAACCCTCGCGGCCTGGATACGCTGAGCGCCGCTGTGGGCACCGGGCTGTGACAGAGGACAGAGAGAGTCAGAAGTCCCTGCCCGCGTGAAGTTGGCATTCCAGTGGGCGAGGCAGATAAGGAAGGAGACAAGGGGGCTGTGCCGTTTGGGATAAGCTCGTGGGAAACCACGCGTGGGCGGGAGCTCGGCAGAGAGTGGTGGGGGACAGCTCACTGATGAGTGGGCGTGTGGGTAAAGACCCTGAGGAAGGGAGTGAGGGAGCCATGTGGGTGACACAGAGCGCTCGTGGTGGGGGGAACAGCACGCGCCAAGGCCCTGAGGCGGACGTGCGCCTGGTGCGTTCAGCCAGCGTGGCTGCAGCCGAGGAGCACAGACCACGGGCCGGGAGAGAGGGAAGGCGTGAACTTCGTTTAGGGCCCCATCTTCCAAACCGGCCAGAAGGAGATTCAAGGGAAAAGTCGTGCAGGTGGTAAGGTGACAACTGTGACAGCGAGGGATGAAACAAGTTGAAGGCAAGCCCCAGAAGGTGGGGGTGGGGGGGGGGATTGGGTAGGTGACGGTAGCATCTCGGGTCTGGGACAGGTTGTGCGCTTGAGGAGAGCGTGTAAGAGAAGCGACCTGAACTGCACTCCGGCGGGCTCTCTGGACCCCGTGGGGATGTCCACCCCTGCGTGGGGAGAGAGGTTTCGAAATCTCTCGTGGCAGCCAGACTCACCCTTTAGATAAGAGAGAGTGGAGTCTTCCTCCTCGGACTTCTGTCGAGGTCAGAGGAAGAGAGAGTTCACCCCTTTACATCTGGGACGGTATCTCCCCTGAGTTTCTCTTCTGTCTGCGTCAGCAGCCGTCGGCCCCGCCGTTAGGAGATGCGAAGGTGCCCGTGTGACACATCCCCTGCTTTGTCAACGTCGAGAAAGAGGAAGCGTCTTTATCGAATCTGCCTTTGTATCTATCCAGTTCCCAAACCATATCTTGGTGCGCCCGCCCACACCCCCCGCCCTCCCTGATCTTGCTAGGCAAAACTGTTCTGGTATATGATGCCCACAATTATGTGGGGATCCAATCCAAATCACCATCTCTAAGCTTCCTAGGACCTTACGCTCTAAGATCAAGAAATCGCTGCCAGGCTGCGAAGGAGCCTCTCGAGACGTCGAGCACACGCTTCTTCTCTGCCCCACGCAACAGCGCAGAACTCTCTTTCCTTTCTGCCCTCAGGGGCCTTCCCGGCAGCTTGCGGGCACTTGGAGATCACCACTCCATAAGCGTGTGTTCTTCAAGCGGGTGTTTGGAGCCCTCGTGAGCTTTTGTTTTTGTTTTTACCAGGGTGGGGAGTTGGCGCAGAGGACGCGCCGGCCTGTGGGACATAGTTCCCTTTGGAGGTGGCTCGCAAGGCACTCTGAGTCACTCTCGCACCCCACAAATGGAGCCATCCTCGAATAAATACTTAAAAAAACCCCCAAAAAACAGAAAACAACAAACAAAACCCCCAAACAAACAAACAAACAAAACCCTACCCCGTTTCCTGGCAGGTCTGAAGCTCGGAAGGGTCCAGATGTTGCAATACGCGGGGGGCAAGTCAGAGCGAATTGCTGGGCTGTGGGAAACTTGGACGTGATCTCATCATGCCCAGGCCGCAGCCCGGGCTCTGACTGATTCCCCGGGAACCACTAGCGGAGCAGGGAGAAGAGCCAGGCCCCAGAAATGCCAGAGAGCGCGGCTCACCCAGGTTATCCTGGAAGCCCAGACAACGATGGTCAGATTCTAGTGGGAACGCTGTCTGCTGACGAGCAGCTCTGGTTCCTTGGCTAAAACCCCAGCTGTGCCGGGGACTGACCTCATTCACGAAGTAAACATTGAATCAGATACCGGCAGGCCTAGCCCCGGTTGAGTGGAAATAACATGGATGTTTCCATAATTATGAAGCTGCCAATTGGATTTGGCAAGAGGGTCCCTAAATATGTCGATCGGAATGAGTTCATTACCTTTCCTCGCCAATTTAATCAGGGGCCAATTGCCTCGTTGCGGTTGAAATGATCTGTATTAAAATGCTTTACTTACATTTTAGTTTTTATATTACGAATAATGTACTGGAAAGCTGCGTCGTCTAGCAACCGGAAGACAATACTGGGAGCTGGTGGGGGCGGGGGGATTGGCGGGGGCTGCGGCAGCACGCGTGCGCCAGCGGTTACCGCACTGGGTCTCGTAATCCCGTTACTGGAGGACCGGATGGGGGCTGCGCAGGTCCGGCTTCATGAAGTGGGCGTGGCTACAGTCTCGGTCCGGTGTCGGCACGTGCCACTTCGGGGTCGCAGGCACTCACTGTGGCGACAGTCTGTGCGCCCAGGCTACAGGCTCTCCATGCTCTTGACCATGCCCCCGACCCCCTTTCCGCCTTGCGCTTTCCTTTTCCCGCCGTTGAAAGCGGGGGGGGGGGGTTTGCGACACCCATGGTCGTTGAGACCACCGTTTGCAAAGCAGTTTTAGTTCATGATCTGGGGGAGAAATGATTCCGGACGGCGGTTCCTTCCTTTTCCTCATTTCCTTGCAGAGGCAGCGGAGGCGGATGGGGGAGGAGCCAGGTTGCCTGAGTTCCCGGCCTTGGCTCTGCCCCTGACAAGGTGGGTGACCTTGGGCAGGTCACTTCAACTCGCTTCTGCGCCTCCATCTCATCATCTGTGAAAAACGGAGTGAAAACAGCACCTCCCTCCAGGGGAGCTGTGGGGATGGAAGGGTTAGTTCATGCAAAGCACTTACAACAGCGCCTGGTTCCCAGAAGAGGTTAAGTATCCTCTCTGCCCTTGTTATCACTGTTCACTGTTTATTACTAGCCTGAATGAGCCAGCACAGAAAACACCGGATGGCCATAGTTGTAGGTAATTTAGGGGTACATTTACGAGGGGTAAGTCAATTAACTGCATCCCAGGTCCAGTGGCAATCAGAAGCCAAGTGACCAGAATTATGACTGATTCACTTTGTCCCTTATGTTGGTTACACGGGGTTAATGTTTAGCGTTTCTTTCTCGGAATAGTCTTGTCTGATTTTTGATTTTGAAGTAAGTCAAACAAAGGGGTGTCATCATTTCGTTTGTAGACAGTTCTACTGATGCTTATTTTCTGCATTCGGCCCCGAGCTGGATAGCCGGAGGTCCCTCGCACAGGCCCACGGAGCTGTTTCTTCCCCTAATGATGAGAGTGGTTGGCATTTTTCAGTCTCACGAAGGCCCTCCTCAAACGAAGCCATTCAAACCGTTTCCTCTGAATGCTGTCCCAGCTGTTTATTAACCCTGCTCCCAATACCCTGGGCCCTCTGTCCGAGCTGGGAGGGGAGGAGGCAGTCCCAGGGACTCGCTCCTTCGCGATATGAAAGAAAACTGGACCAGGGTGACAGATCTGACAAGCTGGGGCAGCGAGCGCTTCTGCTTTCCCAGGGTATTTTTTTAAAAAAGTTTATTTACTTATTTTGAAAGAGAGCACGAGGAGGGTAGGGGCAGAGAGGGAGGGGAGGGAGGATCTCAAGCAGGCTCCACGCTGTCAGCACAGAGCCCGATTCGGGTTTCAAACTCATGAACTGTGAGATCATGACCTGAGCCGAGATCAAGAGTTGTACACTCAACCGACTAGGCCACCCAGGCGCCCCTGCTGTCTCAGGGTACTTTGAGAAATCATGGAGGGAGGGGGAAAAAAACTGGATAAACTGAAGGCCTGTGAGCTTAGTTTTGATGATGGGCAAAATACAAAATTTTAGAGCAGATAATCAAAGGAATGTTTGCCCAGCATTTAGAAAGGGTGATCATAAGGGTCAATATTGACTATTGAGGGAATGTTTCTCACTAGGTTGGTGAATCGGGTGAGCACTTTGCCACAGCGCAATGACTTCTGACCATCGTTTCAGTGTCTCGAGAAACTTATGGAGGAGCACCTGGGTGGATCAGTCAGTTAAGCGTCCGACTTTGGCTCAGGTCATGATCTCACGTTCGTGAATTCAAGCCCCGCATCGGGCTCTCTGCCGTCAGCACGGAGCCCGCTTCATATCCTCTGTCCCCTCTCTCTCTGCCCTGCTCACTCTCTCTCTCTCTCTCTCTCTCAAAAATAATCATTAAAAAAAACCCTCTTGTGGACAAAATAGTGACAAAAAGGCTGCTAGAGCTTGAAGGGCCATTAGATAATCATGTGGCACCTTGATGACACCAGTCTTTAAAATTTATTTTTTTAAGTTTATTTAGTTTGCGAGAGCAGGCGCGTGCACAAGCAGCGGAGGGGCAGAGAGAGAGAGAAGGGAGACAGGATCCCAAGCAGGCTTTGCACTGTCAGTGCAGAGCCCGATGTGGGGCTCGATCCTACAAACCATGAGATCATGACCCGAGCCGAAATCAAGAGTCAGACACTTAATCAAGTGAGCCCCCTGGGTGCCCCTAAGGTGACGCCACTTGCTTCAGGCCACACAGCTAATTAGCGTCCAGGCTTGGAATCTGTTCCTGGCCTTGTGTCCCAGGTGAGGGGTCCATCCACTGCC
The DNA here is from genome assembly GCF_023721935.1 of Panthera uncia. Lineage (NCBI taxonomy): Eukaryota > Metazoa > Chordata > Mammalia > Carnivora > Felidae > Panthera > Panthera uncia. The sequence continues at coordinate 98,140,536 of NW_026057585.1, forward strand.
GGTGGCTCCTGGGCATGGGAGGTGGCATCTTACCAGCCGATGGGACGGTGTCCTCCCAGGGCTCTCTCTAGCGGCTTGCCAAACAGTTCTGTCCTTGGCCCTAAACCCCTCAACATTCTATCAACAACTTGGATGAAGCCAAAGATAACTGCTTATCAACTGTGCAAATAGCACAAGACTGGGAGGGAAGGCCAACATGTTGGAATTACAGAATCAGGATCCAAATTATCTCACCAGGAAAGAATGATTGGTGGAATCCAACAAGATAAAATTTAACTGGAATACTTGTAAGGGCCTGCATTTCGCTCCAAAACTAGATTGCAAAAGTATAGGATGTGGTTGGAAAACATGTCCAACCTCACCCATAACCAAAGAGATGCAAATTGAAGCAACCATGAGATAATCATTTTCTTTTTATCAGATTGGCAGTGATTAAAAGAATTAAAATTCCCCAATTTGGTGGCTAGGGTGTGGGGAAAGAGGTTCTCTCTCGTAAACCACTTGTGGGCGTGTAGACAAAAGCACCCTTGCTGGAAACTGATCTGGAAATCTACAGCAAAAGCTACAGAATGTACCATTTGGCCCAACAGCTTGGTTGGCAGAAATGTATCCAAAGACAGGTATGCAAAGGTTTATGGACAGGAATATTCATAAGAGCACCGTTGGGAACAATTTTGGAGGGGTGTGATCCGTTTGGGAGCAGAAGTCTTGGTGCCTCCGAAGGGTGCCACACAGGTATTGTCAAACCCTTGGTGCCGAAGGAGGAAGAATGGGGGTCCTTGTGGCTCCCGAAGGCCAGGCCAGGACTTACGAGAGACAGATGTGGCTTCATAGTATACAGCGGATCCTAACAATTAATTCTGTTAAAAATTAGGATGGGCCGGCTGCCTTGTACATTCCCCATCACTGGCAGATGGCCCTCTGTCCAGGGTGTCGAAGAGGGTAGTCATTGCTTTTTAGCCATTGGGATGAAATGCTTGCCTTGGTTCCTTCCAGTGCAAAGAGGCAGGGGGGGTCTTTGCTGCATTAAATCATCAAAGGGTGGAGTCACCACTCAGCTTGAAGGTGGGTGGGTGGTCACACTAGCTTCTGCTTCCTGACACCGAATTCTAGAAATAAAGTGAGAAACCCTCTTGCCATCCCTCTAATGCCACTCTTACCGAGAGCCTGACCATCCCCTTCACCCCAAATCTTTTTTTTTTTAATTTTTTTAACGTTTATTTATTTTTGAGACAGAGACAGAGCATGAACGGGGGAGGGCCAGAGAGAGGGAGACACAGAATCTGAAACAGGCTCCAGGCTCTGAGCGGTCAGCACAGAGCCCGACACGGGGCTCGAACTCACGGACCGTGAGATCATGACCTGAGCTGAAGTCGGACGCTTCACCGACTGAGCCACCCAGGCGCCCCTCATCTGAAACTTTCAATGTGAGGGGCACTCAGTAGGGCATGTGACTCTTGATCCTGGGGTCATGGGTTCGAGCCCCATGTTGAGTGTAGAGATTACTTAAAACTAAATAAACTTTAGGGACACCTGAGTGGCTCCATTAAGCACCTGACTCTTGTTTTCAGCTCAGGTCATGATCTTATGGTTTGTGAGTTTGAGCCCCACCTCGGGCTCTCTGCTGTCAGCATGGAGCCCACTTCAGATCCTCTCTCTCCCTCTCCCTCTGCCCCTCCCTCATCCTGTTCATGCTCTCTCTTTCAAAATAAATTTAAAAAAATGTATTTTGAGGGAGAGAGCAAGAGAGGGGGAGGAATAGAGAGAGAGGGAGAGAGGATCCCACGCAGGCTCTGTGCTGTCAATGCAGAGCCCAATATGGGGCTTGAACTCACAAACCTCAAGCCCACGACTGATCTGAAATCAAGAGCCACCGACTGAGCCGCCGAGGCACCCCCCAAAATACTCCTCGTTAACTCTTTACTGAGCCGTAAGTGCCAGATGCTCACCGGAAGTCGGAGATGCTCACCGGAAGTCACAAAGCTCTGGAGCTGGGAGTCGCCTTCCTCCAACACACTGGTGGTCAGAGTGATCCTTTCATAAGACAACTCATCACGTCACCAGTAACAGACCTCGTGGCCTTCAGCGCCCTGCACATTCTGCTCGCGCCCAGTGTGTCTCCTACCAAGACCCCTCACTCTGAGCTCAAGCCACACGGGGCCCGCCATTTCTTCCAACTCGTCACACTCCTTCCAGCCATAGAGTTTCTACACAGATTCTTTCCTCTGCCTGGAAGTTTCCCGTTGTCCCCTCTCTCTTTCCTGTGCATCCTTTGGGTCTTAATCAATGCCCTGAGATGAATTGTGCTTCCCCTCCCCCCAATTCATGAGCCCCCCCCAGCACCTCAGAATGTGACTATATTTGGAGACCGGACCTTTAGTGAGGTGACTGTGTTTAAACGAGGCCATTAGGGTGGGCCCTAATCCAATCTGACTTGCCGACACCTTGATCTGGGACTTCTACCTCCCAGGACTCGGGATATAGTTGGTTAAGCCCTCTAGCCCGTGGTATTTTGTTATAGCAGCCTGAGCTGACTAATACAATTAAGAAGTCATTCCCTCGGGGGTGCTCTTCCCCACCCCTCCCCTGCTTCAGCACTAGATGGCTTTCCACCTTCACACTTGTCACACTTTGTGAATAATCATTATTTGGATGATTATATGGCTATTGTCTGTACACCTTCCTCAGGATCCGGACTCCAGGGGAGCAAGGACACTTGTGCAATCAGGTTCTCCAGCATGTTTCAGCCAGGAGCACAGTGCTCGCTGCTCATGTAGGAGGGGTTCCACATTGTTGGGTGAAACCGAAGTATTGTTTTGCCAACATTAAAAAGGAGGATATTGAGGCTCAGAAACGTTAATTTTCCTAAAGGTCACAACCCCAACCCCCTATAGCTCTGGCTCTTAACCACTACGTGACATTCTGATTTAAAAAAATTTTTTTTTGAATCTTAATCACCTGGCTGAGGTAGGGTTTGTCAGTTTCCTCCACTACATTCCTCTTTTCCTCAGTCCCTAACTGTCCAACTTTGAAATGTATCTATTCACTCAATAGACACTTACTGAGCACCTCTCACATGCCAGCTTCTGTCTAGGAAGTGAGAACCCAGCAATGACAAGAGAGACAAGATCGCTGCCTTCCCATGGAGCAGGACATCAAATGAGATAACTAAATTATATGGTATATTGGAAGGCAATAAATGCAACGGAGCCCGGTGAGAATGAGGGACTGGGGAGTCAGACCAGTCGTTTAAAATCAGGAGGTTAGAGAAGGGCTTTCTGAGTAAGGAATGTTTGAGCCAAGCCTTGAAGGAGGTGAGAGAGGGAGCCCTGGGGATATCTGAGGACAAGCTCCTTGCAGAGGTAAAAGCAAGTTCAGTGTCCCAGAAACAAATAAGCCTGGAAAATGACCCATGTGGCTGGAGTAAAGAGAGCAATGGAGTCACAATCAGGAGAGGGGCTCAGCCAGGTTCCAGGAACCTGGTGGTACAGGACATTTCTGGCCATGGTTAAACTTTGCCTTTCCCTTAGCGAGAAGGGAGTCTTTGGAAGGTCTTCACAGAGGAGCCCCATGATGTGACTTTTAACAGAATTACTCAGGCTGTCATGGGAACCCAGGCTGAGGAGGAGAGGGCGGAAGGCTGAATCTAGGAGGTCAGTGAGGAGGCCATTACAATAACATGATGATGGGGGCTTGGTCCAAGATGGTGTCAGTCTTTTTGAAGAAAAAGCCAATAGTATTTACCAATAGGACAGGTTGAATGTGGGGTGAAGGAGTACTCAAGGTTTGGAGCCTGAGAAGCTGTGTTACAAAGAACACAGGTAGAGCAGCTTTGGGTGGGAAAGCTCAGGAATTTCGCTCTAAATATGAGTTTGAGCTTGCCTACTAGGCATTCAAGTTTTGATGCTAACTAGGTAGTTGTATATCCACGTATGGAGGTTCAGGGGAGAGGACCAGGCTCTCATCAGCCAAAAGGGACGGTCTTTAAAGTCATGAAACTAAATGAAATCACTTCAGATATTAAGTGAAAAGAGAGAGAAGGCCAAGGAGCCAGTCCCAGGGGGGCACTGCTACATTTAGAGGTCTGGGCAAAGAGGAGGAACCAGCAAATGAGGTGGGGAACTAGGAGCCAGGGATGCCGCAAAAAAATCGAGGGTACGGTCCCACCAGCTAAGTGAATAAAGTGTGTGATGCAGGAGAGCGTGATAACCGTTTCAAATGTTGCTGATAGAGCAGATAAGAAGAAACAGCGTGCCCGGAGAGGGTACAGTGGGAAGAGAGCTAGAGACGCGAATATCGACATTCTTTTCAGGAGCTTCGATATTCGGAAAAAAAGGAGACAGGTGAGCTGGGAGCTACAGGGTCATCAAAAGGTTTTCTTGGGAAGAAATGATATATGTTATATGCTTATGGGAAAGATCTCGTTGAGGAGAAACCGAGGCTAAAAAGGTTAGGCCACTCTTGGCGCTAAGTCTCCTGGGTCAGATTCTGCTGCTCACCCGACGCGGCTTCAGTGATAAATTTAAGCCTCATGGGGCCTCCAGCCCTGCACGGGATCCAGTCTAGGGCAGTTTGAATTTCTACATTATTCGGGCCAGAGGCACATCCGATGTTTACTACCTTAGGTGAAAAAAGTCTCTCAAATTGCACTCTGGGCTCTGACTCTCGCTTTGGGGGTTCCCGGGAATCGCCCGCCCCCAGGGCGCGTGACAGCGTCCGGGTTGCCATAGGAACCAGCGCCGCGAGCGCTGCACGGGGCCTCCGCGCCAAAGCAGCTGACCTGTCTTCCTCCAATCCCGTCTCGGGGGCGGGGCCCGACGCACCGTCTCCACAGCAACGCCGTTGCCAGTCCGCGCTCAGGGCTTCGGCCCCGCGGGAGGCGCGCTCGGATGATGTCACGCCCCCGCGCCGCTTGAGTGACGTCACCCCGGCTCGGAGGAGGGCCCCGACGACCTGCAGATGTGAAGGCGGCTGGGCGTCGTCTCAGGTTGGGGCGTCTGTCGCTCCGAAACACCTAGTCGTGAGCGAGTGCGGTCGGGGGCGGCTCGCTGCTGCGCCCTCAGTCTTTCCCGGGAACCCATCGGAGGTGCTGCTGTCCCATCTGGCTCTCTCGGAGCTGTCTGGAGGGCACAGATCCGAGAATCAGACCAATTCAGTCCCTTCTCGTCGGCCTCTTACTCCTGCTGGTGCATTCCTCGTAGAATCCATAATGCCTCCTACCAGTCCGAAAATGCTAGTTGAATTCCCAGATTGCTTTTGCCAGCGAGTTTCCGTAGCAGGCCATCTCCTTTTCCAGACCGGTGCTTGTAAGATCAGCAAGCAAAGTTTTAGGCTCTGGTCGTAAAGGAAGGGTAACCAGACTCCCTCCGACTGAGGGCCTCAGAAGTTCTCCGAGTCAGGATTTGAACTTTCAAGGGCTTGGGACTTCTCTTGACTGCTCGTGGTTCTTTCAGAGTTTTAGCTAGGATGCAAAGGGTCGACCTGGCCAAGTAAATGAGCTGCAGGTAAATGAAGTGTCACTGTTGTGAAACTTACGAAGCAGCCGCTTCCGTCTCGCGCAGTGCTGACCCCGGGCATGCAGTGATGATGAGAGTCTCTGCCAGCAATGAGAACTCCCTTCGTTGATTAATTCAAGAAACATGTGTTGGCCATCAACTGTGCGCGAGGCACAGTTTAGATTGTTACTGTTCGTCGAAAGAATGAAGTTGATTTAGGATCTAGCATGTGGCTAGAGGTCAGATTTCATTTTGAGCCCGGGCTCTGCTGAGTGATCTTGGGTGAGTTCACATCCCCTCTGGATCTTGATTTCATGATTTCTAGAAATGGGTATAATAATGCCTACCTCCTAAAGGTGACTGATAAGAGTTAAACCTCATGCTACAGTTGGGGGAGGGGGCTTTATTTCTCTTTTCTTATGTTTCTTCCCTTCTCAGTCGCTGTCTACCTCAGGCTGTCCACAAAGGACACCGCCGCTGGTGGAAAACAGCCCTCTGACCAGCACACAGCCTCAGAGGTCGTCCACAGATTCTCCTCAAATTGTTTTAAAAACAGCTTTCACCCAGACTCTGCTTTCTGTGGGTCTGTATGCTGAGGCAAGGTTATATTTAGGCAGAACCCTCCTACCTCATCCCCAGAAAGTTCCTCTAAAACCACCTAATCCAAAAGGAAAAAAAAAATACCTTTCTTCAAGTGCATGGTGTCTTGAAGCTAAACATGTGCCGGTGTGTTGGAGGGTGGCCTGGGAGATTGGGTCAGGTCCTGGGTCACTGTCTGGGGAGGGAGGAGGCACCGTAAGGGTTGGGGAGTGAGTGTCTGGTTCCCCTGTCACCACAAGGCCTGTGGTTTCCAGCCCTGTCTGCATCCACGTCCCACTAAACAACAGTGGGAAAGCAAACAGACTTGTACACCAGCGGACACACACACACACCCAGACTTGCACAGCCTGCAGAGGAAGTGGGGCACCAGATGTTCTGGGTTTCCTGTTCGATGCTTCCACAGCTGGTCGAGTCTGTGGTTGTGGTTTGTCTGTCTCGGGCTCATGTGAGAGACAAAAGCTGGGCTGACGGGAAACCTCCCCTCTGGCCCCCCTTCCTCGGCTCTAACTGATCAGTCACACGGAAACCTGGCAGGTCAGACATTTCCTGAAACACCCAGAGCTTGGATTCTCCCAGGAGGAGGCTGAATCCCCCTGTGTCTGGGAAGCAGCCTCTGGGTCGAGGGTCAGTCCTCACAGAGCCTAGGGAGGACAGAAACATCTCCAAGTTCACGATTCATAGAGAGCCACATCCCTGCTGAACAGAATGGAGCTGAGGCCAGGTTGCTACAGTCACTGATCGGGCGCCTGGCATAAAGCAGCCACTCAGAGACGCTCAGCACGGGGAGAAACGAACGAGGAACAGGGAACTTCACCTTTGGGGGCTGGATCTCAGAGCTCCTGCTGGCCCTCCCTTCTGAGTGGCTTTGGATTCAGACAAAGGTCCGCAGCATCACCATGCCCCTGGTTTGCTGCAAGTAATCCAGCCTCCCTGGGCCTGGTTTCCTCACCTGTAAAGTGGAGACAGTAAGATCCGTTTCACAAATTTGTGAGGCCCCGTGAGACACGTGGATTTGCTGGATAAGGAGTCTTGCCCATCATAACTGCTCAATAAATGCCGGTTCCCTTTCCTCTTTGAAACCCTGCAGTTTATTTAAGGATGCACCAAGAAAGCAAACGAGACAACCAACCGACCAAGATACGGGTACCCATTGTGTGTGGGGGGGTGGGGCAGAGGGGGCTGGGGCTACCCCGGGGTCTCTAGGCTCTGGGAGGCAGCACCCAGTGTCTTCCTCTGGGCATGGAGGAGGGTTAGTATCTGGGGATGAAGGAGAGAACAGGTAGAGTTCTCCTCCACCCTTCGGCTCAGTAGTGATCTTAATCGTTATGGCCGCCGTTCAACCTGAACTCGGACCTGGGCAACAGGAACCCTGCCCTGAGCCCCAGCTTTCGACAGGCTCCCCCGTGGCCCTCCTCCAGCTGTAGCCCTCCCTAGGAGACGCATTCACAGTCAGCTGTTGGCTCTGGCACCTACGAGCCAGCTCTGCAGCCTTGGGCAAGTGACTTTACCTCTCTGTGCCTCCGTTCCCTCCCTTACGAGACGGGTAAAACAATAACCACATCGTCAGGTAGTCATGACGATTGAGTTAATGTGTGTAAAGCACTCTGCTGGCGTGTGGTGAGGGATCATTAAATGTCCACCGTTGTACGCCCAAATGCACTGGATGCTTAACAGCAGCCTGACCACAGGTGGATTCTGTGACGAGTTCCGTTTCACAGATGAGACTTTGAAGCTTGGGGAGATGAAGGACGTTTTGCAAGTTCACACAGGTAGTACGTAGTAAGGCTGAGGCTTTACTCTGGTTCTTTCTCATGTGTGAGGTTTCAACCACCTCCCCTGGCTGTATTTTTTTCTTCTCGGAGCCCTTCCCCCCACCCCCTAGGATGCTCAGCCCCTTCCTGACTCCAGGACGTCACCCCCTGCAGTCTCCAGCTGGATTTCAGCTCTCAGGGCGAGGGCTTGACTCTTGACTCGTGTTTTCCCTGCGGAAACTTACCTCGCAGAGTAACTTCTTTTTTATAACGTTTATTTGAGAAAGAGAGAGAGAGAGAGAGAGCGAGAGACCGAGCACGAGCGGGGGAGAGGCAGAGAGAGAGGGAGACACAGAATCCAAAGCAGGCTCCAGGCTCCGAGCTGTCAGCAAAGAGCCGGACGTGGGGCTCGAACTCACGGACCATGAGATGAAGTCAGACGTTTAACCGACTCGGCCACCCAGGCGCCCCATAGAGCGACTTCTTACAAGCAATGGTTCCCCGCCGGGGGGGGGGGGGGGGGGGGGGGGGGAGATCTGAGTTAATTCATAAGAAGGCCTCAAGTGTTTCCAGGACTATTTGTATTTTAACCCAAAGAAATGGCTCTCTGGGGAGAAATTCACCCAGAGCAGTTGTGGTTTTCGTTGGGGAGGTGGTCCTCTGCTGCACCCTCAAATCCCCCCCGCCTCCCGGCGCTGACTGCATCTGATGGGAGAGGCAGGCTGGTGCGGCGCCAGGGTTCTCACACTTGGTGTAATTACTGCCCCAGGAGCTTTGAAAACGCGGTTTCCCGGGCCCCGTCTCAGAGTCTGAGAGCTACACTTTGAGAAATACTGGTATTGTGGCGAGAGACACAAGACCTCGGTTAAGTTCTTCAATTAGCTGTGCAACCTCAGCAGCACGTTAGATCCTTCTGAGCGCCGGTGTCCTCATCTTTAAAATCGGAGTTAGGACTCTCTCGTTCGCCTCATGGGGGATCGCCAGTGAGGGTACTTTGCGCCCTGGTAGACGCTCCGGGGTGTGAGAGAGGCGCGCGTGTTCAACCAAGTGCTGCAGAGACCTTCAAGGGAAGGCATAGACCCAGGCCCAAGCTGCAAGGACCCACCCCAAATCTTTGGTGGGACAGGGGCCCCTGAATATGCCCTCATAAGCCCTCCTTTGGGTGAAGGCTGCTGGCCGGAGCCTCCTGCACGCTGGTCTCTCCCAGTGAACAACACGGTCAACTGTACCAGAGTGTGCCGGGAGCTTGAACCCGTCGGGGTACGCCCGGCGACGCTGCAGGAGCAATCAACCCCTGGGTCCCAGTGGCTGAACACAATAGAAGTTTCTTTCTTGTTCGGCCCGTATGTGCCAGCAGGCCAGGAGGTGGGTCTGCCCCACAGACTCACTCAGGGACGCAGGCGGACAGAAGCTCCATCTTGTAGCCACGCCTTCTGGAACATACGGCTTCCGCAGTCCCAGTGGCCGGGAAAGAGAGCCTGCGGAATGGGCCCTGGGCTTTTCGCTGCCCGGGCCTGCCAATGACACCCATCATTTCGGCCCCGTTTCACTGGCCCAAGCCAGTCACATGGCACAGCTCGGACGTGCAGGGGAGCACCTGGCGTATTTGGTATTGGCGTAATGGTTTCTGCCCCAGGACACTTGCAAGAGGAGGAGGTCTGAAAACCTTTGGTCCAGATTTCCAGCTTGGGCACAGAGACCCATGTCCCTCGAGAGGAAAAAAGAAGGATGACTTCTCTGTCGAACTGCTCTCCCGCGTACGTTCTGAGAGGCTCAGCGTTCCTGTCTCGTGGAGTGCAGCTTTATTTGTTTGAGAAGGTGGGTGTTGCTTCCCCCCTCCCTCCTTTTTCCTCATTCTTGCCTACCCTCAAAACATGGGAGGAAAAGCAGCCTGCCTCGGCCGGCCAGCCGTCTGGCCCAGGCGCCCTAGGATCAAGAGGAGTCATTCCCCAGGAGGCCAAGAAATACCCCAGGGGCTCCCAGGGTCCTGTGGGCGCTGGGGAGGAGGCTGCCACGGCCAAGAGGGGGCGCGCCCGGCCCCCCGACCCCACCCACGGTCAGCCCTAGCATTCTGTGCAGAGTAGAGCCAAACGTAACACAAATATCTTTGGAAATGGAGAACGCTAGACTGGAACCCAGCAATTTGGGGCACAGTTTGGGGCAATTTGGAGCACATAGCTTGGGAACGTGCCTGCGGAAATTTTTCATTCCTCGAGTGTCGGTAGATACATGGCACGTATTTGTTTAACCTCAAATCAAGCCGCAGTCCCCATTTCTGGGCTGATCTGAAAGGGTTGTTCTAAAATAGCTGAACAAACTGAAAATCATGGGTCTAGGTTGCTGGAAGGGCTTTGCAGAAAGCGGCGGGCTCAGGAAGTTCCTTAATTTTCCATAGAATGTGACCCGGAGGTGCAGGGAGGAGGGGAGAGGAGCAGAGCCTGGGCCCCTCTCCCGGAAGACTACACATGGGCTAGACTGTCTCTGTGGTGGGTTCAACCTTTGGCCCGGTCAGTTTCAGGGTGGGAGGAAATCTGGAAGATTCTTTTGTGAGGTCTCCTCTTGTTATTTTTCTGACCAGCTTCTACTTCCCCTCTTTTGGTGATAGAACGTCTCTGTCCTTAGGAGAACCTGTTCCGTTGGTTTAGGCAGGGCTGACTCAGGGGTGTAAGTGTCTAATTGATGGGTCCGGAGGGTGGAGCGGGGAAGGCCTGGTCGGTAGCATTTGCCAATTTCCATGGTGTAAATACTCTCACCATAGCCAGTTTCAAGCTACAAACATCGCTTGACTGAACAACCAGCCCTCACAAGCACGTCACTGGTGCTGATTTTACCCCATCCAGGAAGTGGGCGCATGACCGTGAGATGCCTTCCCAGAGCTCTTAAGGGTTGTCAGAGAAGACTGGTTCTTCCCCTTGGCATTGTTAAGTAGATAGGATGTTAGTCTGGGGCTGTCAGCAGCTGTCTTGCCAGTTAAAGGGAAGCAATTGGTTTGAAGAGAAGGGACACCACAGCGTCACTTGAACTCCTGAATCCAGCCATACCCGAAGCTGGTCTATTCACAAACATTCCAGTTGTACACATCAGTATTTCCCCTCCTTTGCCTAAGTAGTGTGACCTGAGTTCCTGCCACCTGCCCATAAAAACTCCACGAAAGGGGTGCCTGGGTGGCTCAGTCAGTTAAGCGTCCGACTTCGGCTCAGGTCATGATCTCACGGTTCGTGAGTTCGAGCCCCGCATTGGGCTCTGTGCTGACAGCTCAGAGCCTGGAGCCTGCTTCGGATTCTGTGTCTCCCTCTCTCTGTCCCTTCCCCACTCACACTCTGTCTCGCTCTCAAAAATAAATAAACATTAAATTTTTTTTTTTAAATGCCACGAAAAACACAACCGGGCCACCCCTAGGAAGCCAGTAAAATAGATTTGGTGTTTGTCTCTTGATTGTGGTGGTGATTTTACAGGTTTACACATCTGTCCAGACTTCGAGAACTGTATACTTTAGTGGGTGAAGCTTACTGTAAGTAAATTACACCTCAATCAAGATGTTAAAAATACAGATTGGGGAATGTGTAGGGGTGGACGGGAGTGGCTTCTTCCTTATTTAATTCTGCCAGGCAAAGGTTTGGGGAGGAAAAGAAAACGAAAGTAGGACTCTGCCGCTCACATCAACTGGCTCTGACTCTAACCTGTATCATGATTTATCTCCACCGGGCCACTTAACACCGGGGACTTCTTGGAGAAGAAGCAGGGGGAAGAAGGAGGGAGGGAGGAAGGCAGGAAGGACTGGAAGTGGGAAAAGCAGGGTTCTTCAAGCTGAAGTTGGGGGTTATCTTCTCTGGAAAGCCCTGGAAACCAGCCAGAGTCCCCATTAGCCTTCCGTGCCACCGAAAACAGCCTTGCAGAACAGCACCACTGACGAGAGAAAGCACCTGGGGCCCGGCAGAGTTTTGCCTGGTGCTCCTTTGAGACGGAGTTGAAACAAACCTGATACAAACCCGCTCTTCCTTTCCATCTCTGGGGTCTGGGAGAGGGTGGGCTCCAGACTGCCAAGGAGAGAGCCTGCATCAGTGTCCAAGTCCCAGCATTCAGTGCTGGCTTAGGGCGCTGAGGCTTCTGGCCGACCCCCGCTCCCCAGCCCCCACCGGTTGCCTAGGGGCACCTGAGACAACATCTCATCGCCTACAGCCGGCTCAGTCACCAACGGAGTGGCTAACAGCAGCTCTGGCTCCTTCGATGAGACCAGTTGGCTGCCCCACCCTGTGTCTGGCTCCACGGGCACCTGGCTTAATTTTCACAATCCTGGAGGTAAATTCTCTGATAATCACGCAGATGAGGAAGCTGATGCTCAGAGAGGTTAAGTAATTTGCCTGGGGTCACACAGCGAAGAAGAGGCATCGCCAGGTCTTAACTCGGGTCTGTCTGGCTCCAAACCTGGCTCCCGTGACTAACTACAGAGTGCAAAGCGGAGGGAACTGCATTTGTCTTTTCTCACCTCGTGGCGCTGAATTCACAATGATGGCCCCAAACAAGGTGAGCCATGCTAGGCAAGATGGATTCCAAACATCTGCTGCCGGTGTGGGGGTGCCCGGGGCACCATCACTAGGGCGGAGGCTTCCCAATGCACTGATCCCCACCTGCACCCTCCCCATGAAGGTCCTGGGGGGGTTACTAGTGGGGGCAGAGTGGGGCCACCCAGCTGCCAGGGATCAGATCCGCCCAGGACCGGCTCACGGCTCTACAGGAGTGGCTGGGCATCGTTCCGAGAGGGACGGGAGCCCTATTCGGTCCAGCAGAGCCGTGGGGAGATCCTCAGCCATTGGCTCTCCCGGAGGAGGGACACAGGTGTGGCTCCTTGCGCCCAGGTCACTCTGGTCATACCCGTTCTGGCCTCCTGAAGCCCCCACTGGAACCACCCCCTTCCCCACCTGCCCTTGTCCGCTGAGAAACCCTGCTGCAGGGAAAGAACCCTCTTTGGCTGAAATTTTAGCTGGGTTCCAGGGATGCCGGCTTGGTCTGGTTGGATGGTGTGGGTGGATGGAATGGGGGTGGGGTCACGTGGCCACACGAGTGGGGGAGGGGTCACAGGAAGAGAGGCGCGGAGGGGGCAGGATGGGAGGGGCGAAGGAGGAGGGGAGGGGTGTGAAGTGCTGGGGTGGTCGGGCGAGTGGGATGTGGACTGAGAGCAGGGACGTCCGTGAACTTCCCTAGTGGGAAGGGTGGAGGCTGGAAAGCAGGGAGGGGGATGCGCCCCCCCGACCCCCCCCCCCAGGGCTGGATGGAGGGAAAACACCAGAGTACTCAGAGCAGAGAGAGAGCAGAGCAGAGTGATAGAACAGTTGTAAACCAGTGTTTTAAAATGAGTATGAAACGTGACTGAGCGACGCGACGCAACGCGACACTGCTATCGGGGAGGGCCCAGGGTCCCAGGATGGGGAGGGCGGGGCTGCCCCAGTTCGGGGATGACTATCTGCTCTTGGGTGGCTGTAAGCCACCATCCGGGCGCGTCTGTGAGCGGCAGGAAGCCAGGCAGGGCCGCGGCCCGCTGGGTTTGGGCTTGGCTGTCTCTGGGAGCACGGAGAGCAGCCCAGGGTCACTCAGCCCCAGGGGCCCCGGAAGCCGCCGTCCTGGGCGCTGGACGCGGGAGGTGTGCCGATCGCGACCTTTAAGCTCTTCCGTTTACCCAGCATCTACCATCCGTGTGACCAGTACGGGGCACGCTCCGCGTAACACGTCTCGTGTCACGTGATTCGCGCAGTCCTCCAGCGGAGGAGGCACTACGCCTGCAGATTGGGAAACTGAGGCTCAGAGTCCAGTCTCCTATGAGGTTACAAGCAACGAACCCGGGCCGTTCCCCTCCGCCAGTGTCCGCGAGAGCGAGCGGCTTGGCACCCTGTCTCCGCGTGCAGGGGGGAGGGAGCCGAGGCAGGGGCTGCAGCTGCTGGGGGCCCTGACCTCTGACCCCGGGCAGTGGCTACCTGCCAGGGAGCCTGATGGACCAGGGCTCTCTGCTTGGGCCCTAACTCCAGCCCAGGGTCCCCCAAGCTGCCGCCCCCCCCGGGTCCGGCCTTCCTCTGCCCAGTCAGGGGCAATCCTACTGTCTTTGAAGAGGCGGCCCCCACTTCACCTTCCAGAAGCCTTCCCGCCCCTGCTACAAGGGGTTTCTCCTTTGTGGTTCCGCCTGCTCGTTGGTACAGAGCTTAGGTCCCCAACTACCGTGAGCGATCTTCCAATTCTCTTCCCCCTCTGCAGCATCCTGTCTGATGTGGCCGCGGCTGGGCTCACCGACCATGTCGCCACCAGTATAGAAACCACGCGGGGTGGGGAGAGGTCCCCAGCGAAACCTCGTTCCCCATTTTCCTCTTAATACAGTTTGTTAGGATTCAAGGGGGGGACACCAGCACGGGTCCCCCCCCCCCAGTCAGCCGTGTCGGCTCGTGTGTGGCAGGCAACCTTTCGCACTGTCATCCTGCATTTGGAAATTTAAAACTTTGACGACATCCGGAAATCGAAGACCCTTAAACACGCAAAAGACTTGAGGCGCGTGGGTGGCTCGGTCGGTTGAGCATCTGACTTCAGCTCAGGTCATGATCTCAAGGTTTGTGAGTTGGAGCCCCGCACCTGGCTTGCTGCTGTTAGCCCAGAGCCCGCTTCCGATCCTCTGTCTCCCTCTCTCTCTGCCCGCCCCACCTCAAAAATAAACAAACATTAAACAAAGGTAAAGAAATGTGTTTAAAAAAAAAAACCGCAAAAGACTTTTTGATGTGAAGACGTTCGCAGCAGTGTTATTTATAATATGAAGAATTGGAAACCTACCTATATATGCAAATTTGGAGAACAGCTAAATGGATAGTGTATTATATACACATAAATAGCAGACGGACTTTTTTTTTTAATGTTTATTTTTGATAGAGACACACACACACACAGAGTGTGAGCAGGGGAGGGGCAGAGAGAGAGGAGGAGACCCAGAATCCAAAGCAGGCTCCAGGCTCCGAGTTGTCAGCACGGAGCCCGACGCGGGGCTCGAACCCACGAGCTGCTAGATCATGACCTGAGCGGCGGTCAAACGTTTAACCGACTGAGCCCCCCAGGCGCCCCAGCAGATAGACATTTTGGAAGATGGCGATGATGACTTTGTGGTCACATAGGAAAGTCCTGTAATAATGTAAAACGATTATAACTACGTGAAACATACCGCCATGACCCCCACAGCCAAAATGTCTGCCCAGGAGGGACAGCAACATGTTAATGGTTAACAGTTACTTTGGGTGACTTCTGATTTTCCCTTTCGCTTTCCATAACAAGCATGAATACTCACACTGAGATTAATTGTACCTCGATCATCTTTTTTCTTATCTTGAAACTCGTATTTACTTTTGGTGAAACGATCCAGTAAAGAAAAGAAGAAAATAAACACGGTAACATTGTGTGTATCTCCTTCTAGTCCTTTCTCCATGCATATTTCCACGCCTATAAATAGACACTCGGTTGACTAGGGAAGAAAAATCCCAAGGAATTTTGGAGGCGTTCTCTCTGGGCTCGGAGGTCCCAGTTGCCTGCAAGTCTCATGTGGCTGCGAAGTTAGGCCACTGGCCCCGGGCTGGTAGGGTGGGAGGTGCCCCCCTGCTCGGAATCCCGGGCCAGGGGGACCCCGCCACTTTCGGACTGGGAGCCGTCCCTTGGGAACCAGCTTGTTGATCCGCTGCCCCGAGGCCCACCTTCCCCACCAGACCCAGTCCTACCTCCTCCGCTCCTTTTTAAGGGACAGCAAAGCAATCAATCTGCTAATTAATCCTGACTTTTCCAAAGTCGGAAGTCTCCAACCAGTGGGAGACTTGCTATTTTCAAGTGGTTTGGGCAGTTGTTGGCCACGGCGGGGAGTTTTCCATCTCTGTTCCATAGGTTGGCCAGTCAACAGCGGATTTGGCCCTGGAGGTTTGGTGGGGTCGGGGTCTGTTTGGCCCTGCCCTGCCTTGCTCTGCTTAGGTGGGGACACTTGCCCCAGGGCTCTGCCCAGGCCACTGCCCTGGCTCCCTGGGAATCTGCTAGCAGGACTCAGGTGGCCCTACAGAGAGGTGGACTCATTGACCCCCACAGTCTGGGCCGGCCTAACACCACCCTCCCCCTCCAGGATTGGGGCTGTCCCTCCTTTGCTCTTCCTAGGAAATGCCCTGCACCCCGGGGAGGGGCGGAAATAAAGGAGATGGGGGACGAGGAAGCCTGTTCTCAGAGTCCGTCTGTCCGAACCCCCCCCCCCCCCCCATCTCCCCCCCCCCCCCGACGCCCCATCCCGTGGCCACATCTGCCCCCGCGAATAAGATGGTGTGATTCAGCGCCTCTCCGTTCCGTCCACGCCCCTCCTCCTCCCCTTGGCTCCCATGTCACCCCCACCACCCCAGCCTCTCAGGAGCTTTGTGATGACCGCAGCTATGTTTCTGTCTTGGTCAGAGGTGAACGTGAACCGTGAGTCCCTGGGCTCTGCCCGGAGCCGAGTCTCCCTTGCAACAGTCCGTTTCCACTTAGAAGGCAAAACAGGTCAGGCTGGCCGAGCCCTGCTTGCTGGGTCAGGACGAGGACAGGGTGGGGAGGCTGGGCTCGGGACCAGAGCGGGAGTAGGAGGGTGGGACGAGGGCACCCAGTGACTGGCATCGGCACTTGCCCTCCAGCGCCTGGCATGGTACCAGGCACACAGGAGGCACTTGGGAGTGTTTCTGCAGAACAGATGCTGTTCCCAGGCCCCAAGGGGACATCGCATGAGCTACGGTCACCGTCCTCTTTCTCAGTGATGGGAAGGCAGATGTGGGGTCATTCTCTAAAAGCTTAAATCTATCCCAAAGGCATCTGCTAAGCACCCACTGGGTAAGAGAATTCGGGCTTTGCTTTCAAGGGAAAATCTCTGTCATCCTGTTGCTGACCGGCCACCCAGCCTAGACTTGGAGCGTCGCTGTCTCTCACGTCTCAGGCTCTCAGCCCCGAGGGGGAAGAAAGTTATCCTTTAAAGGCACGGCCCCGTATCTAGGCCTGGTGGGTTGGAATTTAAGCGAATTTCTTGGCAGCCCTGACCCACCGTCTCGCCTGGGGTTGGGCCCTTCTGATTTCAGGGACGGAAGGTCCACTCAAGGTTTCCTCAGAGACTGGGGGGGGGGGGCCCTGGAAGGGTAGCTGTGGAGCTAATGCCAGGAGGGGTCTCCCCAGGCCACCCCAGCCAGGGGGCACTGCTGTTCCATTCCTGTAGGCCCGGGAGCCCCTCCCCCTGCTGATGGAAGCCTCGCTCTATCAGGTGAGAGAATGTTCCACCCTCCCACCCTGGGGGTGCGGCCCGGACTCAGCGCCTACCAGTCAGGGTACCCGCTCACACCTCTGGCTCCAGAGACTGGCTTAGGAATAAGCACACGACCCAGGCTGGTCAACGAGAACCCTTCTGGGCACTCCTCTGCGGACAGCGGCTCTTTCCTGGGGGCCGCTGAATCAGAAGGATGGAAGGTTTCAGGTGACCCTCATGCTGGGCTTCTAGAGAAACCTTAATCTTAGAGGTGCGGCGAGAGATGGGGACCCGATTGCGTCATTTGAACTCCTGGGTCTTGATGTACCTGAAGCGGAAGCAGGCCCAACTGTGAAGTTTTCAGATAAAAGCTCATAGGTTCCCCCCTCCCCTCCCCCACCCCCCACCGCCAAGCCAGTATGAATTGTGTTTCTGCTATTACGTAAGGGACAAGCCCCCAGTTACTGCTGCTACACTCTGCCCTGCTGGGTGTGGCTTGAGTGTCCCCAGGAGGGACTGGTTCACGTTGATTTTTAGGTCTTATTTTATTTTATTTGACAGAGAGAGAGAGAGAGGAAGAGAGAGAATGAGCAGGGGAGGGGCAGAGGGAGAGGGAGAGAGAGA
>NW_026057585.1:98158271-98197504 GCF_023721935.1 Panthera uncia
GGAGAGAGAGAATGAGCAGGGGAGGGGCAGAGGGAGAGGGAGAGAGAATCCTAAGCAGGCTCCACACCCAGCACAGACCCCGATGAGGGGCTCAGTCCCAGGACCCTGGGATCATGACCTGAGCTGAAATCCAGAGTCGGAGGCTCAACCAACTGAGCCACCCAGGCGCCCCTCAAGCTGATTTTTTAAAAACTAGGCCTGATTGGCTCAGTCCATAGAGTGTGCAACTCTTGATCTTGGGATCCTGAGTTCAAGCCCTACACTGGGCCTAGAGATTACTTAAAAAAAAAAAAAGTGAAAAAAAAAAACCCCAAACTAGTTCTGGTATAGACAGTCTTGTTCCAGATTCTTTCTGCATCTTCGTGGCCCCCCAGTGCCCCAACACACACACACACACACACACACACAAGCTTCCCTTGGGTGACCTCAGTGCGGTAGACAGAATAATGGCCCTTCAAAGTTGTCCGCACCCCAGTCCCCAGAACCTGTTATTAAGTGATATCACACAGCGAAGGGACTCTGCAGATGTGATTGGAGTTAAGAATCTGGAGATGGGTGGGGCGCCTGGGTGGCTCAGTCGGTTGAGCGTCCGACTTCGGCTCAGGTCATGATCTCGCGGTTTGTGGGTTTGGGCCCCGCGTCGGGCTCTGTGCTGGCAGCTCGGAGCCTGGAGCCCGCTTTGGATTCTGTGTCTCCCTCCCTCTCTGCCCCTCCCCCACTTGTGCTCTGTCTCTCTCTGCCTCTCAAAAATAAAATAAATGGAAAAAGACCCCTTTTTTTTTTTAAATAAAAGAAAAGAATCTCGAGATGGGGAGACTGTTTTGGATTATCACGGGCCCCATGTAATCACAAAGATCCTTATCAGAGGGAAGCAGGGGGGTCAGAGTCAGAGAAGGAGGTGACGACAACCGGGACAGGAGCTGGGGAAGAGGCCAGAGCCCAGAGCTGAGGAATGCGGGTGGGTGGCTTCCAGAAGCTGGAAAGCCAGGGCCGCAGGCTCCCTTCAGAGCCTCCGAGAAGACCACAGTGCCCCCCAAACTCCGATTCTAGCCCAGGGTGTTAGAACGCTTGGCCCGCCACGGCCAACAGTACTGCTGGTCTAAACAGTAGAAATTTAGTGTCTCACAGTTCTGAAAGCTGTGAGCTCAAGGTGCCGGGGCATTTGGTTTTGGGTGGGGGCTTTCTTCGTGGAGAGCCACCGGCTCGTTTTGACTTCACGTGATCTTTTCTCTGGTGTCTCTCCCTCTTCTTGTAAGGACCCTCGTCTTCTCAGAGTAGGGCCGCTCCCCAAGCACCTTGTTACCCCTTAATTCTCTCCCTAAAGGCCCTACCTCCTGATACAGTCACATTTGGCATTTGGACTTCAACATAGCAATTTGGGAGGAGGGACACGAATCGAGACTGATTCTAAACACTCGGTGAGACTGATTCTAGATCTCTGACCTCTAGAACTGTAAAAGAATAAACCTGTGTTGTTTTGAGCCACGAAATCTGTGTGTTAATCGGTTCCAGCAGCCTGGACACTCGCGCATTCGGCCGGCGATGCTCCGTCTCGTCCCCGCGTCTTCCCGCGTGCTGCGCCTCCTGCCCGGCCATCTTCGCGGGCTAGTTCCTGCCAGTCCTTTGAGATTCGGCTCAGGTGTCCATGAAGTTTTCCTTGGCCCCAGAAAACCTTTCATTTATACATGTGTCCGTCTTCCCTTACCCCCAACACACCCGGCTCCCCTTCCCCCGCCAACAGGTGCATCTTGAGCCCTTGCTGTGGACTCCACAAGACCCAGTGCTCTTGGAACTTTTGTTCCAGTTGGGGAGCTAGACACGGGGACAGAGGGCAAGGGTCTCCAGCTCTCTGCGGCAGGGTCAGGCACCTGGCGGACCCCGTAGCTGTTAAACTGATGCCAGACCCAGGGCGTGAGGGAATGGGTGGCCGTCCGAAAGAGGCCCCGCGGTCCAGGCCCCACCCTCGCACAAGTCCCTAAGGCTGTCGTTCTGGAAAAAGTCCATACTGGAGTCTCAAGGCCGGCTAAGCAGTCGGGGCTGCTTTGCTGGCTCTGAGTTCTCTGGGTCCTCCCGTATTTGCCAAGTCTTCTCATTGCTCGGCCGGCGTCCCAGGCCAGCTTGGGGGCGAAGGGCACACGTAACCCATTCATCAGTCTGTGCCCTCAATGCGTCCGCTCCGAGCTGGGCTTCTCCCGGCCCTGCTTTCCCGAGCCCGGGGGTTCTCAACGTGCGAGATTCCTCCCTCCCCCGTGCCCCACGGACGTCTGGCACTGTCCAGACATTTGTGGTTGCCGTCATAACTTGGGGTAGGGGACGTGCCAGTGGCATTTAGTGGATAGAGGTCGGGGAGGCTGCTAACGATTCCTGATGCCCAGGACAGCTGCCTTCGGATACGACAGAGAATTGTCCAGCCCCAAATGCCGGCATTTGAGGTTGAGGAACGCTGAGGCCTAATCCCACACTTTTGGATGAGTTTTGGCTGGAGAGTTTTATTGTTTGGGTTGTGAAGGGCTGGCCCCTCTGTGTTAGGAAAAGATGGGCAAGGCTCTCCTGTGCCGTGTCGCGGTGGTGTCCTGACCAAAGGGCTCTCTGCCGCCGCGTCATCTTCCTTCGAAGGCTTTCTGTTGAAGCTTTGTTCCGGTGGATTCTACACACCGGGGCCGTGATGTCTGGCGGCCACACCGGATTGAGGGAAGCGTGTTCGCTCCTTGACAACAAATCCCCAAGCACACCTGCGGCTCAGTCCCGCTCACCTCGGCCCAGCTCAAGTGACAGGTGCAGGAGCGAAGGCATCTCGGGGGAGGGTCCTCCTGGGTGCGAGCCCTTGTCCCGTGGCCGCTGAGCCTCAGCTTCCTCATGTGTGAGATCGAGATGGTCAAACCTATCGTAGAGAGTTGCCGGGGAGTGGAGTATGAATTCACTGGAATGTCGGAGCTGGCTTGGACTGGCCATAGGAGGCGAATGTTTAATTTTCAGGAATTTTCGAGCCACGTTGTTAAATATAGCTTATCATTAACAACTCAGTTCCCAGTCAGGGGCGCCTGGGGGGCTCAGTCGGTTAAGGGGCTGACTTCAGCTCGGGTCACGATCTCGCGGTTTGTGGGTTCGAGCCCCGCGTCGGGCCCTGTGCTGACAGCTCGGAGCCCGGAACCTGCTTCGGATTCTGTGTCTCCCTCTCTCTCTGCCCCTCCCCTGCTGACACTCTGTCTCTCTCTTCTGTGTCAAAAATAAGCAGTAAAACAAAATTAAAAAAATTCAGGTCCACAAACTTACCATTAAATGAATTAAATTGAAAACAAAGCTAATAGATACTTAAACTTATCACTTCCTGATTATTTTACTATGGTCTATGCTCTCAAGGATATTTATATCTACGGGAAATACCACGCACCTCTTTTTAACTCCGCGTGCAGGAACATCACACTGGCGGCTTGGAATCAGCCGTGGTGGAAGCATTTACATCACGGAAATTGATAAAAATTGATTACATCTCAGGACTTGCTTTATCGTTCTGCTGATTTTCTAGATTTAAGACAGGGACGGAGAAAAGGGTAATAATGCAAATTAAACCTGGAAGTGACTTGTGTCTCTGGTCATTTGTGAATAGCGTACAAAAAAATTAAGGAAAACTTCTCCCAGTATTCAACCACTATTATCCAATTCAGGAAGAAAGTGTCATTCCAATAAACGTCATCATGGTCTCACTTTTCCTTAGTCTTGAATTTAATTGGAGACATCAGGGGTGCCTGGGCGGCTCAGTGCGTCTGACCCTTGATTTTGGCTCAGGTCATGATCTCACTGTGCGTGAGTTCCAGCCCTGCGTCGGGCTCCGTGCTGACAGTGCAGAGCCTGCTTGGGATTCTCTCTCTCTCCCTCTCTCTCTGCCCGTCCCCTGCTCACGCGAACGCATACGTGCACACTCTTTTTTTTTTCCTCTTTCTCTCTTTCCCTAAATAAACTTTTTTTTTTTTAAACGTTTATTTATTTTTGAAGGAGAGAGAGACAGAGTGCAAGCCGGGGGTGGGGCAGAGAGAGGGAGACACAGAATCCGAAGCAGGCTCCAGGCTCCAAGCTGTCAGCACAGAGCCCGACGCGGGCCCCGAACCCACGAGCCGTGAGATCATGACCAGAGCCGAAGTCGGACGCTCAACCGACTGAGCCACCCAGGCGCCCCTAGATAAACTTAAAAAAAATAAATGGAGACATCAGTTAAGCTTCTTGTCAGAACCCCATCTTCAAGCACACGAACTATTGCTGAGCTGGAGGGTAATCGAGCATTTATTTGGACCAAGATTAATAATGAACTTAGGTGCATATATTTGTGGGGCCATTGCCCCGCCCCCCCAGAACCGGTTGTTAAACGTCTGACAGCGCAGCATGGAACGTGAACCTGGATATGGAAGTTGTTCACGCAGGACGAGGCTTCCACGGGGTCCGCTCAGTCACCAGCCCGCCTGCTGCGGCTCTGTGGGAAGGAGACGTGTGTGTCTAAGCTGAGGAGGGGACTGGCTCTTACAATCCTGGCCTAGAGCGTCCACTCTCCCTGCCCACCAAGACACCCTGGGTGGGCATCCTTGGGGCCACGCGGCACCCACAGAGGCCGTGTCCTGGGCACAGGTGAGCACCCGAGATCCCGAGGGGGGAGCCTCCTGGTTTGGTGGCTACCCAGTTTGGGAGATGGCCCAGAAGTCCCGGGTTCACCTGGTCTGAGCAGGTTGGAATGGGAGGCGGGAGCCTGGGTGGCCTCTTGGGGGGCGGGGCGGGGTGGAAGAGACCTCCAGGGGGACACTCGGAGAGCGTCCTGTCTGTGCTGCCTCTGACCTGGGTGCAGTCACCCAGCGGATCCATCTTTCTTTCTCTTTTTTTTTTTTTAATTTTTTTTAAACGTTTTTATTTATTTTTGAGACAGAGAGAGACAGAGCGTGAACGGGGGAGGGTCAGAGAGAGAGAGGGAGACACAGAATCTGAAGCAGGCTCCAGGCTCTGAGCGGTCAGCACAGAGCCCGACGCGGGGCTCGAACTCACGGACCACGAGATCGTGACCTGAGCCGAAGTCGGACGCTTAACCAACTGAGCCACCCAGGCGCCCCAAATCTCAGATAACATTTTAATCTAAGTATGTCCCTTGCAACGTTTGGCAATTCTGTACCTCCCGGGCCGACCTGAACTTGTCCCCCGGGGCCAGCACCCTTTCTCCCCAGTCATCCCTCTACGTGGGCTGGCCGCTGAGTGAGGTAGGCTGAGCCGGCACCGGAGCAGGGATCCGGGGTCAGATCCGGATGCAAGGAGGAGCCCAGGGTCTGGAAGACAGAGAGAAGCAGAGGGGTCAGGCCAAACCTGTGAAGGCAGAGCCAGACCCGGACCAGGACCGGGTCTCAAACTCCTTAACTGCCCCCCCACTAATGGGCGCGCTGGCACCTGGCTTCTCTGAGCCCTTGTTGTCTCCTCTGTCGGATGGGGATAAGTAATACTAGACAGAGGTGGTCATGACGGTCACGGGGGACAGAGGGCACTGAGCACAGTGCCTGGCATATACCAAGTGCTCAATAAATGGTAGGCTTGACCATACACTTACCCATTACTATATATAGCATATCATGTCCTTATAGAATAATTACTTACCGCAATAATAATAAACTATTACTGTTCCAGATCGGACTTTTGTTTTGCTTACTGTTATACAGCCAGCATCTACAATGGTGCCTGGAACATGGTAGGTGCTCAGCTGCTATGTGCTGAAGGACTACATTGTGGGGATGAGAGCTTTGCCTCCAGCATCCCTGAGGTCGGTCCAGCCCACTCCTACCTGACCAAGCCACCCGACTCGGCCCTAAATGCTGAATAGACTAAACGCGTGGGAAGGTGGAAAACCCAGGCTGAGACGTGTGGCTTCATCTCCGTCGAGTTCTGGGAAGTCAGACCTTTCTGACCTGGAACAGAAGGTGGGTGGCTTCCTGGTGCATCTGGGAATCCTGGCTCATCACGGCCCCGGGGGGAGGGGGTGGGAGCACGTTGTGACCCCAGCCCTCCCGGCAGATGGACAGGAACCTGGGAAAACAAACGCAGGCAAGTCAGCCACGGCGTCTGTTCTGGAACTCCCTCTGTCTGCCCTGGACCTCACGGGGGCCGCAGCTCTGTGCCGTCCGGTGGGTCCGGCCGGCACTGCCGAGGGGACACGGCGTCCCCCAGCCCAGGCCCGAGCTCAGAGTTCTGGTCTCCCAGTTATTTGGGCAGAGGCGGTTTGCAAATTCCTGGGGTCCCGAGACACCCCCAAGCCCCAAACTCGGCGTGTCTGAAACTGAGCTCCCGACCTCCCACTGGGAACCTGCTTCTCGCTCAGACTCGACCTCTGACAGTGGCACCTCCATTCTCCTGGATCTCATGCCGGAAACCGGGAGTTCCCTTGACCCTTGCACGCCCCCTCTCCCCACGTACAAGCCGGCACCCAGCCCTGGGGGTCCTGCCTTCCAAGTGTCACCTGATTCTTTCCACACCTACTGCCACCATCCTGGGCCTGCGGCATCCCGCCAGCCTGCCCTCAGCCCGGCTGATCACTGCCGCACCCCAAGACCTCGTGGGTCCCAGCTCGTTCCCCATGCAGCAGTCCCCGAGTGCGGGCCTTAGCCGGGCTGCCCTCTGTCCTGCGTCCCCTCCCCCTGCTTTACTTGGTACCTTCCTTCCCGCTCAGCCTGCAGGTGCGGGCCTCCTCGATGAACACCTAAATATTCATGTCAATCACAGACGCAACGACGCTTCACGCCTGAATATTTAAATACGTGCCTTCTGAGATCAAGGACAGTCTGCTGCATGACCCAAATTCCATTTTCACACCCAGGAACTTAACTGTGATGCGGGAGAGGCATATAATGTGCAATCCATGATTTAATTCTCCAATCGTTCCTAAAATTAGTCGCTGTCCTTATTCCGCTTCAGCCCAGGATCCCACCAAGAATTACACGTGATGTCGGGTCGCACGGTGCTCCCTTCTTCGTGATGCCTCCGGCGGCACCCGGACTTGCCCCCCAAAGCCCTCATCCCGCGTCATCTTCAACCCTCCGCTTTGCCTCCTGACTGCAAACTCCCTGAGGGCAGGACCGAGCCTGTCTGGGGTCTGCTGGTGGTTTCTGGCGTATGGAGAGCATCCCGTCAATATATTTTTAAATTTTTTTTAACGTTTATTTCTTTTTAAGAGACAGAGCATGGGTGGGAGAGCGGCAGGGAGAGAGGGAGACACAGAATCCGAAGCAGCCTCCGGGCTCCGAGCTGTCAGCAGAGACCCCACCACGGGACTCGAACCCATGAACCGTGAGACCACGACCGGAGCCGAAGTTGGACGCTTAACCGACTGAGCCACCCAGGAGCCCCATCCCGTCAATATTTTCCAAGTTGACTCGAGGAGATGACGCACATCCTGGGTGCTTTCCTGTCGCTGTAAAATCTGCCTCTTGTAAAGGGGGCTCAGCTAAGGAAATATTTTGAACTCAGACTCTCGTTCAATCTAAACCCTGGGAGGTGTCACCCACGAGAGGAGCAAGGACAGCTTGTCTTTGCTGTCCTTTTATAGCACGGAAGGAGGCAGAAGGGGACACCTGAGTGGGGTGTGGGGGGAAAGGGCCGTCTGGCTCCGGGCCTTTGATCTGTGCCCCAGGAATGCCCAGGAGGTCCGGGAGTTTCTGGGTGAACGAGGATGTCCAGCGAGGGCCCAGCAAATGCTTCCTGGATAACGGGCTCACCGGGTCCCTTGCTCGCCGAGGCCCTGGAACTGGCGGGGAGAGTGACACGCTGGCTACAATAACAATGGCCCGGACTGGGTCTTTGGAGGGGCAGGAAGGCCTTAATGGCCCCACGAGACGGAGAGGTCATTCAGAGTCACCGATATTTATTGACACAGCCGTGACTGTCCCTGGGACAGCTGTGAATCAGAGGAACTACCGGGAATAGCACTCAGAGGCCAGACTCACACTGTCTGACCAGTGGCCGGCCACGTCCCTCCCTCACCCCTGCCCCCCAGCCGCGGGGCGGGAACCTCGCTGGGGCCCGTCCCGCCCCTGCTCCTGCGGCCCACCGCGCCACACCCAGACGGCCTTCGTTCCTTTACCGGCTCCTTGCATCATATTGAGCGCCTACTGCGTGCCAGGCGGGGTTCTCAACACTGAACCCTCTACGCTTCTGAGCACCTGCTGTGTGCTAGGCACGATCTAGATACTGGGTTCCAGTTATGTGTCCTTTCTTTGGTGCACCACTACGTGCGTGTGCCAGGTATGGTATCAGAATGCTTGCCCAGGGCGGTTCAAAGCGGTAAAGCCCAGAACCAGGCCCTGCCCTTACTTCCTTTGGGTCCCGACAGCATTGCCTCGGGCTGGAGGAAAGCAGTTTTCCCTCAGCCCGACAGGGATCTGCGTGCCCCAAGGTCAGCCTGACGGGGGTGGGGGGGTGGGGGGGGGTGGGGGGGGGGCAGTCCCTCGAGGGGATGGCAAGAGCGGGTGGCCCAGCTCCAGCCCGGGATGGGCACCCAGCCCTGGCCACTCACAAGGCCGTGCCGCCAGGCTGGCTGCGGCTCTCAGCAGAGCGGCCCCCGTTGCCGGGAGACACTGTGCAAAACAGTGCTGGCTGTTCTGCAAGCCTGGCGTCACCCCCAGCCCCGAGGCCACTGCAAGGAGCCCAGTCCCCTTAATTAGAACCTGCCGGCTTGGCCCTGGCCCTCCCCAGGCCCGAGCTGACTTCAGTGGCCGTGAAACTTGCAAACTCTTTCCTGTGTGCTCCCTTGGGCTCCAGCCTGCAGGAGCTTCAGAGGCGACTCACTTCCCCTGGCTGGGGACTGGGCAGGTGCAGCTGCGGCCTGTTGTGGCTCCCGGGTGCGGGGCTGGCACGCCGGCCCATGCCTTTCCGGGCCTGGCACGTGACGGGCACTGGGAAGGGTCTGCCACACAGACGGGGACATGCCTTCCCGAGCCCCGGCCGAAGCCTCTTCACGCCTTCTTGCTGCCCCAGCCTGCTCCTGCCCGGCTCCCCGTCCCGCGAGGGTTGGCCCGGTGGGGGGTGGGGCGGCATCTTCCCGGTTCTTCTCTGGGCTTCCACAGCATCTGTTGCAGACGTGCTGTGTAGCCCGGAATCCCTCCAGGGTGGGACAACGTGTTTTGTCTACCTCTGCATCTCAGAGCCCACCTCTTGGGTCCTGGCTCCAGCGGGAAAGAGCCACGCCCCCTCTCTGAGGGTCAGAGGCATCAAAGCCCACCTTCTTCTCCCTACAGACCCCCGGAGCCTGGAGCAGCCTGGGCCATCAGCGTCTCCGGCCAGGTGGATCGGACTGGTTCCAGCTCACAGGCAACTCCTGTCCAAGCCCGGGCCGAGGTTTCCACTTGGAGAAGGTCCCCATGGCTGGGCTGGCTGAGGACCCGGCGCGGAATCTCTGACTAATCCCAGCTGTCCGACCTCTGGTCCCCAAGTGCAAGGGAGCAGCTGGCACTAAACTCGCTCCCCCAGGGCCCCCTCAGCCCTGCCCGTGTGAGAGGTGGCCAGGACTGGGCCCGGGCGTGACACTTTGAGGTCTTCTGGTGCCCCTTTTGTGCCCCAAAGCCCATGCCAGTTTGCAGAACGCCATGGTCCCGGCCTCCAAGAACTGTGTGCAGTGGCTTCCAGAAGGACCAAGCCCGGCTGCGTGTGTTCTCGAAAGGTGGCTGCTCTTTTCCCAGCTCTGGGGTGTCCGTCCACACCAGGGGTGGTGGGATTCCCTGGTGGGAGGCCAGAGGGAAGGGTTGTCAGCCAAGGTGGGGACTTCAAAGGGCTCCTCTGGGCTCTCTGCTCGGGCCCCCGGCTGTGGGATGGGCTGAGCCGCCAGGCTGGCAGCTGGCAAAACACGGCTGTGCTTGCTCGAAGCCCCAAATAGCAAACAAGGGTGCCTTTCTAATTGGGGTGCCAGCAGGGTCTTCCCCGGGAAGGGGGGGAGTTTGAGGGTGGCCTTGGACTTCAGGCATAGGCCGCACCTCCCCGGGGCAGCGTGGGCGGGGTCCCCATCCCTCAGTGTGTGCGACCCTGGCTGGTCCCCGGCTGCCTCCTCCAGCGGCAGGCAACTCAGTTCGTGCTGATTATTAGTTACTAACTTACAAGTGACCCTATTGGGGCAAAGCGGGAACTGGATAGACTCCGGTCACGGTGCGAAGGAGGAGAGGAACCCAGTGTTTATTAAGCACCAACTGCATGCCTGGCTTGGTGTTGGGCAGGGAACGAAGGAGAAACAGCCCATGGGGGTGGGAGAGGGCCTGGAAGATGTGAGTCCAGGCTGTGGGCGGCCCTGGGATCAGCAGGGAAAGGGGAGGCCAGTCCCTTGTCCTTGCGGGTGGGGCCGGCCCGTGTGTCCTTCGGTGGGCTTCGTCCCTGCAAAGGAGGGAGGGGTGGAGAAGAGAAAGCCACAGCTGTGCCCTCCTCCCAGCCTCTTTCCTCTCCTGCCCGGCTGCCGGCCAGAACCCCCCCACCTTTGCTGTGGGACCCGGATGGCCTGCCGGGCTCCTTGGTCCTGCGGGGCACATGGGATTTGAACCCTGTTTCCACTCAGGAAAAACCTGGTACATTCCACTCAGGAAAAACCTGGCTCGTCCCTGGGTGTGGCCGGCTGGCCTTGGCCGGGGGCCTGTGCCAACCGAGCGGCCGCTGCGGTGCCCGGGCTCATACACCCCGAAAAGGGCCCCAAAGGCTCAGCCTCACTGACTTAACTGGAGAGTCATTTAAAACCCCTCCAGGGCCGCCTGGCTGGCTCAGTCGGCGGAACCTGCGACTCTTGATCTCAGGGATGCGGGTTCCAGCCCCGTGCTGGGTGTGGAGATTACTCAAAAAAAATTTTTTTTTTAATTTAAAATTAACTTAAAGAAAAAAAAAATCTTTCCAGTTGCTGGGTCACCGAGGCCTCGGTGGCAGGATTCCACGCTCTGGAATCCTGCCAGGGGACAAGCCCGCAAGGACAGGAGGCGCCCTTGAGCTCCTTGCCCCCCAGGACCCGTTCCTCCCACGGGAAAAAAATGCCACGGGCCCTGCCCAGCCTGGCGACGAAGCTCAGTGCCCCGGAGTCCGGTCTGACAGCACGCAGGGAGGCCTGGGCTTTTATGGGGCAGGTCAAGGAAGGCGGAAGATAGCACGGCAGGGGACCTTGGTCCGCCAGTCCTGCCGGCCACCCTAGAGGAACGCCTTTCTTCCCTTCCTCCTCCCAGGATTGCCGAGACCCCAGGACGTGTGCAGCGGGGTCAGCTCCGTGCCAGCAAGCGCCTAGCAGGCCACGCGGAGGCCACCGGGATTCCGCCCAAGGTGCCAGTGGGTCCTACAGGTGCCGACCCAGGGAAGAGTGTCCTGACCCGCCCCTCCTGTCCCTTTGTATATCCGTTACCTATTTTCTTTTTTAAAATCTTAGAGCTCTCGGGGCGCCTGGGTGGCTCAGTCAGCTAAGCATCTGACCCTTGATCTCAGCTCAGGTCATGATCTCACGGTTCGTGAGTTCGAGCCCCGAGTTGGGCTCTGTGCTGACAGTGCGGAGCCTGCTTGGGATTCTCTCTCTCCCTCTATCTCTCTGCCTCTCCTCCATTCTCTCTCTCTCAAAAAGAAATAAACATTAAAAACAATAAAATCTTAGAGCTCTTTATTGGGTCTGAAATTCTGCCCTGAGAGTCCACGTGGGTGGATGTGAGAGAGCGTAGAGAGTGGCTGAGTCCCCTCCCTCCCTCCTTCCATTGGGAGTGGCCCCCTGTGACTTCCAGGGACAGTGACACTGAGGGCACAGTGTCCCCTTGGCTCTCACCAGCCAGTGGACTTCTGCTCCTTTGCATCCCGGGGTGTTTTCTGGAGAAGGCTCTCTGGGGCTCCCCCCCCGCAGGGCAGAGTGCTGGGCTCATTCGCATAGGTCAAAGTTCAGGGGCAGGAAGGGATGGGGGGGCTGCAGGAGCTAATGGGGGGCCCCCAGTTCTCTGAGGTAGGTCTGAAAAATTTGCTACTGCAAGTTAGGGCTTGAAGTGAGTGCTAAAGATGAGATGAATCCTTGGTGGGGACGTGGAAGACAGAACAACGTCTACCCAGAGACGTCCCCGTCCTGAGTCTCCAGAGCCTGGGACCCATACTTAGCACGGCAAGAGGGACTTTACAGAGGTGGTTAAATTAAGGACCTTGAGGTGGGGAGATTATCCTGGATTATCAGACGGGTCCTTTCAAGAGGGAGGCAGGAGGGTCCGAAAAGGACAGAAATGGTATGAAAGTTTGTGTCTCCCCCAAATCCACATGTCAAAGCCCTCTCGTGGCTGTATTTGGGGCTGGGGCCTCCAAGGAAGTAATTAAGGTCATAGGGGTGGGGCCCCGATCCCAAGGGATTAGTGTCTTTATTAAGAAGAAACACTAGAGAGGCTGTTTTTTCTCTCTCCACCCCTCCTTCTTCCCTCTTTCTCTCCCTGTCTCCACTGGCTGTGTGCACACCGAGGAAAGGCCCCAAGAAGACACAGTGAGAAAGTGGCTGGCTACAAACCAGAAGAAGGCTTTTACATTCAGGAACTGAATGGGCCAGATCCGCCCTTGATCTTTGGACTTCCCAGCCTCCAGATCTGTGAGAAATAAAATTCTGTCTTTTAAGCCGTCCAGCCAATGATATTTCGTGTGGCAGCCTGAGGACAGGGTTGGGGGCGGGCAGGGCTGGGTGCAGAGATGGAAAAGGGCCCATGACCCACGAACCAAGGGGTGCAGGCAGCTTCTAGGAGCTGGGAAAAGTAAGCCGTTGGATTCTTCCCTAGAGCCTCCAGAAATCGGCTCTGCTGACACCTTGATTTTTAAGACCTCCGGCCTCCAGAACTGGAAGATCATACATCTGGGTTGTTTTTAGCCATTTCGTGGCAGTTTGGTACGAGCAGCCGCAGGAAGATAACACAGGGGCCACGAGGTCTGGCCTGCCCTGTCTGACCTTCCTTCCCCTTCCCCGGGGAACAGCCCCTGGCCCTTCCTCTGGGAACCTCCCGCCCCGTTCTCAGGCCCTCCCTGTGTGGGGTGGAGCAGGTGACCAGGACACGGAACAGCACGTCTCCCTGGCCACGGGGCGGGGGGGCCTGGGGTTCTGGGGCTCTTCCCGAAACCTCCGGGGGAGAGGAGGCCCCTCTTTCCACCGAGGCAGCTGAGGACGGACGTAAGCCTGAAGCACTCGCTGGCCATCTGGCCACGTCAGGGGTGGAGGCCACGCCGGAAATCAGGAACGCAGAACCGAGGGAGGCCGAGGGTGCCTCCCGACCCCCCCAGTCGAGCCCCGAGCAACTTGAGCTTTCCGACGCAGGAACCTTTAGATCCCCTGTGTCGCTTGACCAGGTTTGAGGTGGCATTCCGTCACTTGCAACCTGGAGTCCTATACTAATGTCACTCGCTCTCGGCCGCCCGCGATGAGCTCCATTTTCTCAGGTGGGAAAGAAAGGGCTGGAATTGGGGCGCGCGGCGTGGGAATCATTCCCACCCGGGCCGGTCTTCTCTCCAGAGCGGCCACTGTTAGTGTTTGTTGGGGGCAATTATGAGTCACCGCACTGCTTCTGGAACAGTTTTTTTTTTTTTGGCAGGGGGGAGCTTCCACGAAAACCCGAGTCCTGCCTGTTTGTGCGTCTTCTACCCATCGTGGTATTTATCGTACGGAAGAAAACGGAGCCCTACCTCCCCCCAGGCAAGCACCTGCTTCGGTCCTGGACACGCTCTTTTCCAGTGTTTTATTCCACGATGGTCTGGAACAGGGTACGTGGGACGTGGGAAAGAAGGCGCACGTGGCTGTCTAGAGAAATCTCGCGGGTGCACGTGTGGTAACGGGCAGGGTAAATGCGCACAGAGGCCAACGTGGTCATTATGGGAGGCGGCACAGAAGCGGGGTGGGCAGGGCCCCCTGCGCCCTCTGGCAGGCTGGGCGTCCACCGAGGTCTTGTGGCTTCTGTGTTCACAGCCTGGGGGACAGACGAGCCACCGCTTTTGCTCTGGGGTCTGGGTGTGATGCCAACGTGATAAGGAGTATGATTTCGTATCTTCCATTTGCCCCTCGGATCCTGACGCCGCCTTCCCCTGCTTCCTGCCTCGAGGGTGCCCTGTGCGGACAAGGGGCTCCTGTGCCCTCCACCTTCTGGCTGGGAAGCCCTACGGCGGGCTAGAGAGAGGGAGGAGGCTGAGGGCAAGGTGTCCATTCTCCTGGCTCCTTCCGTTCGATGCCTGTGTTCATTTCTGCCACAACGAAGTACCATGGACAGGGCGATGGTGGGGGGAGGCGGGGCGCGTAAACCGCAGAAGTTCCTTCAGGAGGTCACTAAGTCTCAAATCAAGGTGTCAGGCAGGGCCCTGGCCTCCTTGGAGGCTCCGGGAACATCCTTCCTGGCCTCTCCAGGCTGCGGGTGGCTCCGGGCGATCCTTGGCTAGTGACAACAGCATGACATTCTCTGCCTCCTTGTCACATGGCCTTCTCTGCGTCTCTCTGTCTCCTCCCTTCTCATAAGGTCACCAGTCAGATTTCAGACCCACCCCAAATCCAGGATGATCTCGTCATCTCAGGATCCTTAAATAATTATATCCGAGAGGACCCTATTACCAAATGAGGTCCCAGACAGACATGAATTTTGGAGGACACTATTCAGCCCACCGCAAAGCCCTCATGGACTGGCTGGGTCTTTCTGACCAAAGGTCCGACAAGGGTCCTGTCTGCATGACTCTTTTATTCTGGGCCTCGGGCCTTTGGTGCCTCTGGTGGTAAGGCTCTGATGGCACCAGCCCTGGGACCCTACATTCTCCTTTCCCCTCTCGGTTCCCCTACACCCCACCTCGTGAACGAACGCTCCTTGAATGACCTGAAAGAACCATCCGTTTCCTGTTGGGGTGTTGATGGACATACTCTCCAGCACGGGGCACTCAGTCCATCTGCTTCCATTCTCGAAATTAGTATCACTCCCTCCTGGATGAAGAGACAGGCTCAGCAAGGCTGAGCTCCCCGCCCGAAGCCGTACAGCTGAGATGTACCACGGGTAATGCCCTCCTTCTCTCAGGATGCCGGGCAAAGCCAGTTCTGCCTCCGAGAGGCATCCTTTGGGGTGTGGCGAGGTGGGGACAGTGGGGCCTGACTCCGGACTCGTGTCGCTGCAGGTGAGTGGAAACCCAGCTCCAACTGGCTCCAAGCAAAAGAGAGAATTTGTTGGCTCCTGTGCCTGAAAAATCTGGGGGTGGGGTGGGGAGTGGGCTCGCTCGAGGCACCTCCGGCTTCAGGTGTGCAAATGATGGCGAAGAAGGCACGTGTCCCCCCTGTCGGCTCTGTGTCTCTGTGCCAGCTCCATTCTTGGGTGGCTGTGCCTGGGAGGGGTGGGGGCAAGATGGGTCCTGACTTCCCAGCTTCAGGTTCCCAGCGGGAAGGGAGCTTGTCTCTCCACGGCCTGCAGAAGTCCCAGGGAAGACGCTGGTGTCAGGCAGGTGGCTCCCCAAGGGGAAATCAGGGTGCCGCTGGAAGCTCCTGGAAAGGTCAGGTGCTTGGTGGGGAAGGTGGGCGGAGGTCTTATCGGTCACCTGAGGCAGTGGAGGAAGGAAGGGCCGGGCAGATGTGGGACCGGGGCTTCTCCCACCTTCCACCTTAGCAGAGGGATCCTCCCGAGCCAGGTATTGGGAAGCAGGAGGTGGGCGGTGTGTCGGGGGAGGGGGATGAAGGCACTTGTGTGCAGAAGGCCACCCCACCTGGTCCCAGGACATCAACATCATAAACCCTCCCTAGGGATGGGAGTCTTCAGGAGCTGATGTCCCCAGCTGCTCTCCAGGAAGGTAGCGAACCAGCAGGATGGAGTCCCATCTGCCACCTCCTCGCTGTGTGACCTTGGGCCAGCACCATCGTCCTCTGGGCCTCAGTTTCCCTGCTGTTAAACGGGGGCCTGCTCCCCATTGCCGAGAGATCAGAGGGAGGACCAACAGGCATCTGACAAGTGCCCTGTGCGGACCTAGGAACCCGGCTCTGGTCTCGTCTTCACAGTGTCTCCTGTCTTTCCAGGTGTCCTTGGTGTCCTGTCTGGTCGTCCGGTGGCCAGGCAGCTTGGAGGCCATAGAGGCTGGCTGCGTGTCGCCTGCTGACTTCCCACCCTCTGCGTCTTCGGTAACTGCTTGTGGGAGGCTGAGGTGTGAGTCACGAGAGGTGCCGGGTGAGGCCGCGGGGCCCGGGGGGCCCCCGAGCTGAGTACCAGCTCTCATGCCAACTTGGTGCCAGGCCAGCGTGGGCCACCGAGCAGGAAGAATCAGAGCATCTCTGTCTGCACCCAGGCCCTGCCTCCTCCCAGCCGGAGTCCCACTTGGGGCAAGCCTGTCCCCTCGGCGCCTCAGTCTCCGCCCCCACCAACGTTGGGGCAGGGCCACAAGAGCGTGGGGAGGTGGAGCAGGCCGGCGCCTTGCACGGGGCCCGCTCACTAGGTAGGAGGCTCGGCGGCTGGTTTATCGAACGGCCCAGTGTGGTTTGACTCGGCTCCAGTCCCTCGGTCCCCGGCTGCACTCTGTCAAATCGTCCCTTCCTCGACTTCCAGTTTCCTTCACTTTCGGTTTTCACTGAAAGTGTTCGGACTCTCTGCCCTGTCCCTTCTCGCTCCCCTCTGCTCTCTGTCTTTGCTCCTCCTGTGGGTTAGGTAGGGGTTGAGGGGAGCAAGATTCAGGGTGTATGGTCTCCCTTGCCCTGGTCCTTGGCTGTCCTCTCTCTGGAGCCTCTGGGTGAGCCGTTATCCAACCCCCCCCCCATCCTTGCCCTCAGCTCCTGTCCCTGGTGAGATGCACCCTTGATCTGCGGCCCCTCCCTGGATGCAGGTTCACAAGGGCGACCTCACCTCCTCCATCATTTGTTTGACCCCCGTGGGGCCCATTGCCGCTCCCACCTCTCTTTGACTCTTCCTCTTCTGAGAGGTCCGTTTTGAAGTATCTGCCTCTTGGTTCTGTGTAAATCTTCTTCGGCTTGCCCCCTGGCCCCCTGGGATTCTCCAGCCCATACTAGGGGGTGAAACAAAGATGTTACTGACCAAGCAGGAGCCAGGTTTTCTGCTCCAGAGACTCAGTCCAGCTGGGCCTGGCGGAGAGCAGATGGAGGTAGCACAGGGCCGCCTCGTACAGGTGTTAAGGCTGTGTACTGCACAAGGGTGCTTCAACCGTGAGGACACTGTTGTCAGTGCACATCCAAACTGACCTATGTGAGGCGTGTGGGTAAGTGTCAGGATGCAGGCCTGTGTCTCTGGGTGGCTGAGGCAAGCCTCCTTTATGTGAACCCCACACTGGCCTGGACACGCTCAGGGCGGCACCTGTATACTTCCGCACACGCACGGATGTGTGCAGCTATGCCCAACCCCCGCTGAGCTCAGAGGATGCCTTGAGGTGCCTCCACCTACTTGCTACTCTCGCACCCAGTCCTCACGCTCACCGGGCTCCTCGGGGGCGGTCCTGAGGCAGGGTTCAAGGAGTAAGTAGAGGCCAAATAAGCGAATGGATGAAAGAAGGGGCACAGAGGGCAAATGGCATAGAAAGGAGTAGGCACGCAGCTGAGCATCTGACCGCGTGCCTTTGCTTCCTGGGTTGAGCAGTGTTCTGGACCCCGGCCAGCTTCAGGGTCTGTGCTGCAGGGAGGGCCGGCCTTTCTCTCCGCTTAAACCCCCAAGTGGCTCGGGGTCTGGGTCTGCAGTGTCTCCCAGACCAGTGTCTTCCGGCCCTTGGGACCAGTAGTGGAGCACTGCCCTTGGAGTCCAAAGTGAGAGCCCCCACGGGCCACCTGGGTGTCCCCTGCCCCGGCAGCAGCTGCCAGCCACGGAGAAAGGGGAGTGCCAAGGAGAGGGCGGATGCTTTCCCAGGGCCCCTGTGTGCCCCTCCAGAAACGCCTGGCCTCCTTCCTCCTGCCCCTGGCAGCAGGGGCTCCCCGGGGCGCCCTGGGTATGGGCCTGGGGGCAGGGAGCCGGGTGAGCTCCGTGCTTGCCAGCCCACGGGGAGTCTGTCTGCCCCTCCCTGGGCTCAGGTGAGAGACTAGAACACAAAGCTATTTTTATTTATGATAGTGTCAGTGGGCTGGCCTCCGTCTAGACAGCGGGTGTTATCATTCGGGGCCATCCTGGAATGCGCAGCCTCATTTATTGAGAACAGAAGACCGTGTGCAGATTAAGCGGCTCATAAAAATAAGCTGGGAACTGATACCGGGCCGGGCAAAGCCAAGGTAACCGGCGAGGTCAGCCGTGCACGTTGCTTTTGGACACCGGGATGTTTTCAGAGAAAACGAGGATCGATGTGGCCGCGAGGGTGGGCGTGGCCTGAGCCTGCCAGTTCCCCTCTGGATGACGCATTTAGCTGCCTCAGGGCCTCAGCGTGCTCATCTGTAAAACGGGCACGAAGACAGACCGTCTGTCTCAGGATGACGACTACGTGGCCAAGGGGGAGAAAGAGTTTGGGAAGGTGCGGGCGCACAGCGAAAGCTCCTCGATATTACTGCCTCTGCTATCATTCTGCCCCTTCGACCTTTGGAGCGTGGCCACGAGGTTTACCGGAAGGCCCCCATCCCTGCTGGCATCACGGGGATCCATTTCTAAGCTCCAGACAGAAATGTCGGATCCTGGAAGAGGGAAGGAGGAAAAGGCAGCAAGAGTGGCCTTGACCCAGCCCTTCCGAAGGGCCAAGGCAGCTGCTGTTGAGACTTCTACGTGGGCACACTGGGACAGAGCTGGAGGGCCCAGACCTGGGCAGGAGAGAGCTCCAGTGGGGGTGGCAGAGGCAGGGACCCGGCTCCACCCCAGCGGACGGTCCCAGCACCCCTCTGAGCCTTGGTTTCTGCTTCTGAGAAATGGGGAGGCTGGGGGGTCCCTTGCAGGCTTGCCTGGGACGGAGCGCGCCCAGCGCTCAGGGCGCTGTGTGGACGCCTGGCTTCTGTGAACCAGGCACTGACAGAGCCCACGGCAGAGCAGGCCCCGCGGCCCTTTGGGTTGGGGCTTTAGGAAGGAACAGAGCCTCTCCTGGTATCTGATGCCGTCCTGCTGTCCTGCCGTCCTGCCTTCCCGCTCCCACCCCGACACTAAAGGTACACATGTGTTCTGCGTTGCCCTGATATCGCCCTGGCCTGGGGCCTCTGTGGTCAGAGGCCTTGTGCTCTTCCTTCAGCTTCCGTGGTTTCTCCGGCTCACCCTTTGCACCCGGGGCGCCGCCCCACCTCCGCGAGGTCTCCATCCCAGCCTCTGCTTTGGAAGACGCCTGCCCTCTCCTTCCTGTGATAGGAGAAGCTCTGGGTGGGGTCCACCCTGTCCCCAGGGGCCACACCCAGCACCCCCTGAACGAATGAGAACCCAGCTCTGCAGGGAAGCGGGCTGTCCTCAGCCACCCGACGAGGGAGACTGCGGGGGGGTCGAGAGAGAGTGTGTGTGTGTGTGTGTGGCCTGTCTGAGCAACCGAGGTCACGGTGGACCCGCCAGACAGCGCCGTCCAGGGGATAGCATGCATCAGCGTGTGCAAAGTGAGTGCTTTTGCCGGCACACGCGAGTTCTCAGGCCCATGGCGTTGGGTGGAGGCGGACGGTAGGCTCGTGCCTACTTTAGGGGGTGGCTGTGAGGCTCACAGAGGTGGTTTCGTTTTCCCAGGACCACCCAGGAGTCTCTGAGCTGCAGGTAGAGCCCAGATCTTTTCCCCTGCGTCTTTTTTGGAAACTACTACCCCCGGGAAGGAGAGAGCCCAGCGGGAGCTCCTGCCCAGGAACGACTTAGGAAGAAGGCAGCCTCGATATACCCAGGTGTGCTGGGGTTTGCCGTCCACTGCCCCCCAGGCCCCGAGGCACGGCGACAGCGTCCCTGGGCTGACCCGCTGACACTGTGAGTGCCAGAGGGACCCGTCACCAGGCACAGAAGAAGCCTGGAAGCGCACAAACCGCACCCCCCCTCCTTTCCCAGGATGCTCTGCAATGCGTGGGCTCAGAGTAGCCACCGAGACTGCTCCGAGGGAAAGAGGACCCCAGAGGGCAGGGCTCAGGGAGCCACACGGACAGGCTCAGGCTCTTCCCCAGGAGTGTGGACTGACTGCGGCTGGATTTCAAGACAGGAGTGCCCAGGGCGGTTCGGTCAGAGCCACAGCCTAGACCAGGAGCTGCCTAGAGATGGGAGGATTTCTGGACGTAAGCAGAATAAATGACCCGGGTCCCCGAAGTTCTGGGTTTAAGCCTCCTTCATGGGGCCGCCCGGGGGAGGCGCACAGGCTGTGAGCTCAGACAGCATTCTTACTATTATCTCCAACCCTTAAATGGCACTCCCTGTGTGGCAGATACTTCCTAGCAAGAGCCACTCCACGAGCAGGTCCTGTCACCACCCCCGTTTCACAGAGGAACCTGCACAAATGGGCTCGATCCCCACCCCCGCCGAAAACTCCTATTTATTTTTCAAAACCCTGGTAGGGCATCCCTGCGCTGATCTCCTGGTGGGGGCCATCCTTCCCCCCAACCCCCCCCTGGAGCCCCGTTTCCCACACCTGCCGGTCTGCGCCCATCCACTGGGCTCCTTGCTCAGAAGCCTGCTTTCCGGAGTCTGAATCCCCATCCGGCACAGACAGGGGGTCAAGACGTGTTTGCCAAACGGGACAGCAGAGGCTGTGGCCCCTTTTCTCGTTACTCCCACAGGACCTCCTGGAGGAAAATGTTGCTTATCTCCCCCGCAGGTGGCCAGGAAACCTGTCCTTTAAAGGTGACTCTGGGCAGGTCTGCTGGCCCAGCCCACCCTCCAGTTCATCTTTCCTGGAAACTGGGGGTGGGCGATGCCTACAGAGGGGACCCCCCCCCAAGCTTCCAGGGACGGCGGCAGGAGGCATGAGGAGAAGCATGGGACCAGAGGGAGGGGTGTCCCCGGGGGGGGCACAGGCATATCCAAGATGCTTATCTTTCCCCCTCTCTCGTCAACGGCTATTACAACGCCTTGGGCCTGTGTGGGCTTTGCAACTTTTCGAGGCGTTGCCCCGAACCCAGTTCTCCTTGACCCTTTGCAACACCGTGAGCTGGGCTGGAGTGGTTCTTCCCACTTTGCAGAAGAGGAAATGGAGACCCCCCAAAGGTGATGCCCAGCCTCACAGGATCAGCGACTGGTATTCTGAAGTCCCCTGGCCTGTAGATCTCTGTAGGCCTCACCCTGCAGCGGGCCAGCCTGGAAACTTCCTAAATTCCGCCACCGTGTCCGGTTTGCGGGTGAGGGCCCCCTGCTTATGATCCTCTCTCTTTCGGGTTTCCTGGAGGACTCCGAATGAGGGGGGGGGCAAGGGCTGGGGGTGGGTGGCAGGAAGTCGGACTCCTTAGGGCTGCCGGGAAAGGCGCCCCAGGGGGCAGGGTCCCAGGGCCGGCATGCTGTTCCTTCTGTCCTGCAGCCACCAGGCCCGGCTCCTCCCAGCGTGGCCCTCAGAGGCGGCTCCTTCCAGGGAGAGCCAGACTCCAGCCTGCTAGCAGAGGATGTTTTCCTGCGCAGTGGACAAAACATTTCTGGCACTTTCAGGAGGGGACTGAACAGTCTGTCCACTTTGGCTGCGTTCGGGGTTCCTGGACGGGCGCAAGTGTGCTTTCACAGGCAACAAGATTAATCACACAGCAACCTCCCTCCCTCCTGGCTCCTCACCTGCCCCGCCCCGTCCCCTGTCACCCGCGCTGTTCCGGAGCAAACTTCTGAGAAGTCATTCCAAGTGGCCTCAGGAAGTGAACACTCGAGTCACGCGCCTCCCGCCACAGGCCTCCTCGGTGAGGGGGAGGGGCTGGGAAACACCCCCGACCCCGAGTCCCGTGAACCCCAGCCGTCTCACGTGGGGCACGTCCCATCCCAACTGACTGCTTTGGCCTCTGACCTGACGCAGTGGCCTGGATCCGACGGCCGTTCCTCCTGGTGCCTCTCTGTGGAAGTTCATCAGAATTTCCAGAGGTTTGGGAAGCTTCCAGAACCCCCTGGATGAGATGTGGTCCCAGCCCTGGTTCCCTGTGTCCTTCCATGCTCGATTTAGAAAGGTCTCTGAGGCACCTGGGTGGCTCAGTTGGTTAAGCGATCACCTTCGGCTTAGGTCACGATCAGGTTCGTGAGTTCGAGCCCCACGTGAGGCTCTGTGCTGACAGCTCGGAGCCTGGAACCCGCTTCAGATTCTGTGTCGCTGTCTCTGCCCCTCCCCCACTCACGTGTTTTCTCTCTCTCTCAAATATAAATAAACATTAAAAAAAAATTTTTTTTTAAAGGCTGGTCTCAAGTGGCCAAAGTGAAATCAGTGGGTAGGGCCAGGATAGAAGATCAGGAGAGAAAGGGAGAGGTCTGTGTCCAGAACTTCCGGGCCACGCCCAGGGCTGGGTGGGGGGTGTGGTGGGGGGGACAACCCTGGCCTGGAGGGCCCGCTCCAAGGAACGCCTCGTTGCAAAGCTGTTCTCAAGGTCTCGAGGTTTGCTCTAGACCCTGCCTGTCCCAGAGGGCCCAGGAGTAAACATCAGACAGAACATTCCACGAGCTTAGGGTCCTGGCAAGACACCCCGAGGCCAGGGCCACACGGCCACCCCAGGCAGGTCTGACGCTTTGGAAATTGGGCCCCCCACCCTGGCTGCACTCGAGGCAGAACAGGTTTGGGCAGCACGGGGGTGGGGAGCAGCGAGACCACTCCGCAGAGGCCCGTGGGCCGGCGCCGGGGCCCTGAACCCGCCGGGGCGAGCTGAACTCCGGCGGGAGGCAGGCTGCTAACCAGTAAGCAAGTTGTAAAAACCCAAGTCAGACACAACATCTGGCAGCTGCTTCAAATAGTTCTCCGTCTGAAGGTGGAGTCGCTCGCGGCCTTCCAGTAAATCAAACCATGTGCGACGAGGGGCCTATGCCGGCCTGAAGCACCCTGCTTGGCCGGGCCCCAGCCGCGCCTCCGGTCTCCCTGCCTCTTTAAATAGCCTGGGGTTCACATTCCATTTCCTTGTACGATCACCGTGGAGCCGGCCTGGCCGGAGAAGCTTCAGGATGCGGGTCGCCTCCTTTGGTACCCCCCAAAAAGGATGGAGGGAAACGGGCACCGAGACGCCACCCAGTCCCCCGGCTCGGCCTCCGAGCAATGCCCGTGTCTTCCTAGACCCCGGGACCCCTCACCGTAGCTGGTCAGGGCGACGCCCGGCGAGGGCCCGGGTGCCCTGTCCGCCGCCAACTTGCGAGGCCTGTGCCCGGCCCCGTGGCTTCCACGCGCGGCCTGGGCGCCCACCCCGAGGAAGAATGGTCATCGGTGCCAGAGCAGACGTGCTCCGGTGGGACCGGCCCTGAGAGGCGGGGGCAGAAGGGAGGGCTGCCGTAGCCGATGACGCTGGGAATCCCACCACGGGCCTGGCGCTGGGGTCTGTTTTCCATGCGCGTCGTTTCGTAAATCCTCACGGCCGCCCTCAGAGGCGTAGAGGGTTGACTGTGGCCCTCAGAAAGATTAAGTCTATGTCCTAAGCCCAGAACTTGTGAATGGGAGCTTGTGTGAAGAAGGGGGTCTTAGCCGACGCCATTAAGGATCTCAAGGTGGGTTCATCCTGGATCATCTGGGTGGGTCCTAAATCCAGTGACAGGTGTCCTTGCAAGACAGCCACAGAGACACAGACGGGAAGCCCGTGTGATGACGGAAGCAGAGGTTGGAGCGACGTGACCGCAAGCCAAGGACGGCATGGAGCCACCAGAAGCTGGAAGAGGCAGGAAGGATTCTCCCCTCCGAGCCTCCGGAGGGAGCGCGGCTCTGTCCACACCTTGATTTTGGACTTCTGGCTTCCAGGACTGGGAGAGGATGAACGTGTGCTGTTTTAAGCCCCCCAGTGCGTGGTGATTTGTAGCAGCCACAGGAAACTGATACAATGTGGAAACTGGGGGTCACAGACACGGAGCAAGGCCACCTCTCTCCTCACTGCCCCGGACTCTGCCTCCCCGATTAGGAGGCTGATTTTGAGAAAACTGATCTCATTCCCATCCAGCAGGACAGAGGTTCCGGGACCCAGGCAACTTCCGGGCAAGATGCCTTCCTAGGAAAGGCTTGTTCACAAGACTTCCGAGCACACGAGGGTCTGTGTGGCCTATGAGTCATTACATGAGCTGCTTTCTTACTGACCAGTTACTATGGGCCAGGCTGCACTCTAAGGTCTTCATGGGGACTGAATCCTCACGGTGACCTCAAGAGAGGAAATTTTCTCTCCGTTTCACAAATGAGGAAATCGAGACCAAGGGAAGCACTGGGGGAGGGTGTCGGGGAACACCCCCCCTGGAGAAGCAATTGGAAGTGAAAGCAGCCGGGCACAAAAGGTCCCACAGGGGGTGCGATCCACCTGATATCAGCTGTGCGCAACAGGTGAATCCATCGAGTCAGGAGGCAGATTGATGGCTGCCAGGGGCCGGGGGGCGGGGGGATGGGGAGGGACTGCCAATGGGCACAGGGTTTCCCCTGGGTGGATAAAAATGTTCTGGAACCAGACAGAGGTGGTGTTGCACATCGTGAGCGTGCTCACGGCACTGAAGCATACGCTTCAAAATGGTCAGCGTGACGTTACGTGAGTTTCATCTCAATTAAAAAAAAATATTTATTTAGTTTGGGGAGAACACCAGCGGGGGAGGGGCGGAGAGAGGGGGACAGAGGATCTGAAGAGGGCTCTGCGCTGACAGGCTGACAGCAGCGAGCCCGATGCGGGGCTCAAACCCACGAACCGCGAGATCATGACCTGAGCTGGAGTCGGACGCTCGACCGAATGAGCCACCCAGGCGCCCCAGCTCAATGTTGTAAAAAACCAGTGGAAAAGGGTGAGGTCAGAGTCCTGGCACCAAGGACCTTGAAGCGCCCAGCCCTAAGCTCCTAGTGTCTCAGCAGGTCCCCCGGGGAGGAAAGTGCTCCTGCCGGGTCACAGACGGGGACAGCAGGGCGCCTGAGAGCCTTGCTGGAAGTTACCGTCCCGCGTGGGTCGGGGAGCTGGGCGTGAATCGCAGGCTGCCCCGGGTCCAAAGCCCAGGACCCTCTCCGTGGCCATGAGGACGACGCACAGAGGAGCTCGAAAGTGAAGTTCTTTGCTTTTTGGCTGAAGTTGGTTCTAGCTGTGGTGGTCACAACCCCGATGGTGACTTTGTGGAACAGCAATCAAAGGGAAGGAACCTCACAAACGTGGTTTGCTTGGAATATCTATCAAAAGGTGGAAGGGAGAAGGGACGGTCTGCTCTTCACGCTGTCAAGAGCGGGGACACGATCGGGGAGAGACATGGTCCTGGGTGACGCTGAGGTCGTGGGAAATATCAGGGGCAGCTCCTGGGTGGACAGTGCCTGGGCAGTGGTCTAGGACCTGCAGGCCAGCTCCGAGCTCCTGCTTCAGCTCTCCAGGACTAATTGCCTTGGGGAAACTGAGGCTCGCTCGGGGGACCAGCCCCAGGCTGAGGTTTCCTCCCCCCACTCTGGTATTTTCCTCAGACTGCCTGGCTCACGAGCACTTCCTCACCTGGGAAGGTGCTGGCCACGCAGCCCCAGCTCTCCAGGACATTTG
Organism: Panthera uncia; assembly: GCF_023721935.1. Taxonomy (NCBI): domain Eukaryota; kingdom Metazoa; phylum Chordata; class Mammalia; order Carnivora; family Felidae; genus Panthera; species Panthera uncia. Next base: position 98,183,743 of record NW_026057585.1, read on the forward strand.
CACGTGCTCTGAAACGAAGGGTACGGAGAGCTGATTTCCACCCACACCAGTGGTCTCCACGCTTCTCTGAGTCACAGCCCCAGTGAGCCTCTGAAGGGAACGGGGAAGGTCAGGGGGTCTGCCTGGGTCCAACTCTGCCTCCACCCCAGGGCAGGGCGTCAGACTCGGTCCCAGTGTTTCAAGATGCAGATTCCCGGGCTCCACGTGCTGCATCAGAGTTTCTGTGGGTTTGCTTTTTCCCGAAGGTGCCCTAGTGATTCACGTGCAGGTACCTGTGAACTTCAGCTTCAGGCCCCCGAGCTGGGTCCCGCTATTCGTGAACCTCTACAAGACACGATCTTAGGGACGGCTGGAAGGTCCACCCTCAGAAGAGTCAGGGGAGGGGTAAATGAGGTCTTTGCATTTCCTGCCTACAAGGTGGACCCAGGACGGGCTGCAGCTGGGTCGAGTGGGAAGACAGACCCAGGGTAAGTCAGCGCCGACTCCATCCTGCCAGCTGCCCTCAGCCTGGGCTTTTCCACCGGGAACATTCCCTCTGCTCAGCAAAATCACTATCAGACTGGCAGCGGCTGCTGCGTTCTGGCCCGGGAAGAAAGGTTCCAAAGAAGTGTTAGCTTTCTGTTCTCTTAAAAAAAAGAAAGGAAAAGAGAAAGAAAAAAGGAGAGAAAGAGAAAAGGTCAGAGCCCCGCCGAGGACACGGAGGTCCGAAGCTGGGACAGGATGCCGCCGAGGACACCGGGAGGACCGTAAGGCCAGCCCGGCTGCCGGCGGCTGAGCCCCGCGAGGCCCTCAGAGAGCCATGAGCGGCTTCCTCTGGGCCTCCTCGGCCAGGACATCATTTGTTGATTCTAGAGCCCAATTCCTAGCTCATGATTTCTCTCTGGTTGCCATGGCCCCGTACAGAAAACACAGCAAACTCCTGGCCCCGGGCAGCTCATTTATTTCAAATATTCCCTGCAGCTGGACTCCAACCATGTTTGGGTGTCTGGACTGGAGCATGAACTAATTGCTCTGTCTTCGGCCCCCTCCCCAGCTCCCCCGGCATACTTTATGGTTCAGTAAAGTCCGCATTCCACATCTCGCCGCCGAGGAGGCGCGGGAGGGAGGGTGGGTGGGGAAGCCTTGTGCAGGAGGAGGGTGGCGGGGGGGGGGGGGGGCTCTTCCCATCTGTGGCCAAGCCCCAGGCCGGCTACCTGCTCGAAGGCAGGGTATTAATTACAACCACATGGGCCGCTCTGCAAGATGGTTTTATTAAGACTGCTCCCTTCCACGCGAAACCCTGCTCCCCCAGAAGTCTCCAGGCCGTACAAAGGCCCTTATTTTCCCCGGGCATCCACAACCCCCAATCCCACCCCTACCCCCGCCCACCGCCTGACCCCGCTCCTCCCCCTGCTGCGTCCTTCAAAGCTAGCGGAGTCCCAGCTGCAACCCACACGTGAACTCCGACTGAAAAGTAACGTCAGACCTCCCCTTTCCTCCCAACGCACCCGGGGAGGGTCTCTAGGGCTCCCTGTCCCCCAGTACCCACCTGGATCTCTGGAGACCCGAGAAGAAAGAACGTTATCGGGAAGCTGGTTTCGGGCCGGTTGGACCATTCTCAAAGACCGATTCCGGTCCAGGAACTGCCATTTTCCAGAACAGAAGCGCACGAGCTTTTAAAGCGTTAGCGCCCTCGCTAGTGTGCTGGGCCCTGTTCTAAAGCCTCATTTCACCCTTGCTACCCTCCCACGAGACGGGCAGGGTGAGGACTGCCATTTGATGGAGGCTCATCCAAGAGCACGCAGTGAGGGAGAGTCAGAGCCAATATTTGAACCCAGGTCTGACTCAGGAGTCCCTGTGCTCGTTGCCGGGACAACCCACCGACACACCAGAAGAATTTCCCTTTCCTCGGCGACTTGTCCTGCAAAAGAGCTGATACAGTCACAAACAGTGGTCTCCAAACTCTCTTAGGCAAGGTCGCTTGCGGAGTTCGAGACAACTGCAGATCCCTGGCCTGGCCCCAGGAACGTTGATCTGGTTCATCGCAGGCCGGGCTCTGAGAAAACGTGCGTTTCAGCCAATACCTCCCGTGTGGTGCCAGTGCAGGTGGTTCGAGGAGAGCTGACCAGGAGGCTGACAGAGGAAGGGACACGGGACTTTGGTCCTGAGGGTCTTGGGCCCTCAGGCCAGGGCACTTTTCACAGCACCGCGAGATCCTGACAGGCCCACGGGGAGCTGAAATTCTTTCTTGCCAATTCTTTGGAAACTAGTCAGGACATGAGATAGTATCTAGTAAATTTCTTGCAGATTCACGGATCATTCACCGATCCTCTGAATAAGCCCGAGTCTCCTGTCTTCTCTCTCTCTCTCTCTTTTTTTAAATTTTTAAATGTTTATTTACTTTTTGAGAGGGAGAGAGACAGAGCGTGAGCGGGGGAGGGGCAGAGAGAGAGGGAGACACAGAATCCGAAGCGGGCTCCAGGCTCCGAGCCATCAGCACAGAGCCCGACGCGGGGCTCGAACCCACGAATCGCGAGATCATGACCTGAGCCGAAGTTGGGTGCTTAACCCACTGAGCCACCCAGGCGCCCCTCCTGTCTTCTCTGCTAGGGGATGAGGGGGGTGTCCTGCTCTCAGCAGCTGGCAGGACAAGGTTCACCGTGAAGTCTCATTAGCGTCATGCATGTTGGCACGGGGGCACAAAGGTGAGTGCGGGACAGGCTCCTTCTACCGAGTGTGCAGAGCGGGGACTCATATCTTGCCCCTTAAAAAGCCCATGCTGTCAACTCAAACCATAGGACACTGATGAGCCAGGGGCTCTCACTGATGTGCAGAATCCTTTCCATCAGGCTCAGAAAGTCTCAGTCTGGGCTGTAGGCTCACAAACTTCTAAAAAGGGATGAGGACATTCTAGGATCACCTCTCTAGGATTCTCCTCCTCACTGGGCCACTGGTGGGCATCCCACCCTCTGCCAAAGGTCCTGGGGATCACCTTAGTATCTACTGAGAACTGGACGCACGCAGGGAGGGCTTGGCCACAGCCCTTTCCCTTCCCCCGAGACACAGAGAGGGAGTCAAAAGTGGCTTTGTATTTTTAATAAACTTTCCTTTATTAGGTTACTGACTATTATTAACCATCATAAAATAGAACGGGAGTTTCAAAACTGTACAGGTCACAAGGTTCTGGGCTGAGGGGAAAGAAGGGTGGGGCCGGGGTTTGGGAAGCTTGGGGACAGAGGTGCAGAGAAATGACAAAGAGCCCGCAATTCATCCAGCGTCGGTGGGAGACGGCTGGGCCAAGGCAGTAAGGCTGGGAGCGGCAGAAATAGAACTCTCTCGTGTGCAACATTCATGAGAACATGACCCACCCCGAAACAGGAGTGAGGAAAAGTCTTTAAAAGTCTTACAGGTAAGATTTCCTCCCCACTCCCCCCCCGTCCCCGCCCTTGGAAAAAACCTCAAAATAATAAGGGGGCAATTTACATTCCTCACCCAGACTTGGTACCAATTTTGTGCTTTAAAAAATATACTCCGTTGGAAGACTTTTTTTTTTTTTTAAAGGTACCCTACAGCAGCTGTTTAAAACATAATTCTTACAGACAAATATATATGTATATATATTAAACATTTAAACAAATAAAGTCATCTATTGTACTGGTACAGAAATGAACAGAAGTCCGATTCGAAGAGAGTTGACCTCAAGATAGAAGGTGGTGAACGTGGTGGCAGGGGCCGGGGGCTGCTACGTGGGGGGGGCTGTGGCAGGGCGCTTCTGTTGGCTGCCCCGTCCCACCCCGCCCTGCACCTCGTGTGGCTCTGGGGGTGGGGGGGAGTCGTGGTGAGCTGAGGCTGTTCCACTCGGGCGCAGAGCCCAGACAGGGGCACTAAGTGGGGGCCTGTGCTGGCTTCCGGTGGGGCACCACTTCTCTGTGGTCTCCCCAGCCCGTCCTGCCCCTGGTTTCTCTGGGGATGGAGACCCACTCAGCCTCCCTTCTTGGTTGAGGCTCCAGAAGGCCAGGGCTTCTGACGACGCACATGGGAAATCTCAGCTAGGAAAGGAAAGGCAAAAGCAGCAACACCCTCCCCCAGAAGACTGAAGAAATAAAACCACGTGCAAAGATGTCCGAGCCCGAGGGGTGAGTGGCCACCTGGAGAGACACAGGGAGCTGCCACAGCCCTTGCAGACGGGACCCCCAAGATTCTTGTATTGCACGTGAGGCGAATGTTCCCTGAGGGGCGTGCTCAGGAACTCAGAGCAGAGCCCCCCCGGAAACTGTAGGTCCAGAGCCCCAAAGAAAGACACCCTCGTGCCCCTGTGAGGACACGGCCCACCGAGAGGGGCAGGTGAGGCACACACATATCCCGGGGAGGGGCAGGTGGAAGGGACCACCAGAACACTCCAGAGAGAGGGTACTGAAACAAGGGTTCCTTTCTAAATGGAATAAATAAATGGCTTTTGTTATTGTTCAAAGAATAAATAGAGGGTACCAAGGGACTGACAGCCGGGGCTGATGCTGGGCGCTGCGGAAGGTCCGATCTTGGTTTGCTTCTGCCTCGGAGTCCGTGGGGAGTTCCTGACGTCCTGAGCGTTGTCTGCCGTGGCGTGGCCCCACCGGCCTCAGCACCAGCCTTTATCTGAGCACCTCTTAGCACCCCTGGGATCTGCGCTTGGCGCTGGGACCCGGCAGGTGGCAGGGGTAGCCCACGCCACCCCGAGGGCAGATCGGAGCTCAGCGCAGGGCTTCCTAGGAGTCTGTTCTATGTGTCCTTTTCCAAAGAGGGACCTTGTGCGGCATGCAGGGGACTTCTGCCAACGTCAGGACGGGGGACAGGGGGGCCTGGGTCGAGCTGTCCGTGTCCGGCAGGGGCGCTGGGCGGGATGAAGAGGGAGAGCAGGGGCTTCCTCCCGCGGCCAGATGCCAGCCCGCGGCGCGGGGCACGGCGGTAGCTCGGTGAGGTGGCACCAGGTGGCTGTCGTGCTGGCGATGCCGGGGCTAGAGCGTCACTGGTAGAGGAGGTAAGCCTTGAGGGAGGCGGGCAGCGGCAGTGTGTGGATGTCACCCAGACGCTCCTTCCCCAGGGCCAGGCGCACGGAGCGGCGGCAGAGATCCATGAGTGGCAGGGGCTCGGCTGGGGGGGACAGAGCAAGGACAGCAGGTTAGTGCAGCTCTGGGTGGCTCCAGAACGAAAATGCTGACAACGCTGGCAATACTCTCACTGTCCGTTTCAATACACAACTGGTGAGGAGACCATTCTACACGTTAAGTCAACTGTTATTAGCTAACACAGAGAACCTGCCCGGGGCCGGCCGCCTTTGTGAGCCCTCCCGCAAACACCGGGTCCCTTAATGGTTTGTTATTTATTTTTAGTTTTTAAATGCAGCCCCGTACTTTTGTTTTTCTTTCTTTTTTTTTTTTAAGTTTATTTATTTCGAGAAAGAGACGGAGAGGGCGAGTGGGGGAGGGGCAGAGAGAGCGGGAGACAGAGAATCCCAAGCAGGCTCCTTGCCTTCAGCGCGGAGCCCGACGTGGGGCTCGATCTCATGAAGCGTGAGCTGAAATCAAGAATCAGATGCCTAACCGACTGAGCCACCTGGGCGCCCCTCCCTTGATGGTTTATTATGGTTTGCTCAGAGGGGCTTAACAAGCACAGGGAGGCATCATTATCATCATCCCCATTTTACAGATGAGGACACTGAGGGATAGTGAGTCCAAATAACCCGCCCAGGGTCACGATGCTGGTAGGAGGTGGAACTGGGTCAGAACCCAGGCCGTCCCTGCTCTTATTCACAGGACGAGCAGTAGCCTTCACAGTGCGTCCATCTGGGCACACGGAAGCCAGCCCTTCCCCCCACACGGCCCAGCTCCAGACCCCACGTGGGCGTCCAGGAGGGGAATCATTCTAGGTGAGCCCAATGCTCGTGGGTCCTGCAGCCGTCCCCCCGCTCACTGCTGAGGGCACCGAAGCAGAGGGGCCTCATGTGCCGGGTTACGCTCTGGGGTCCAAATCCAGGCAGCCCGGGCTCAGCAACCACATCCTTTAGGCTCCAGACCCCGCCGCCAATGAAGACAGATGTAAGAAATGGTGGAGGAAACCCAGCCACCCTGCAGCCTGGAGGTGTGATGTCTGCAGAAACCCCTCCGTCCCAGCTCTTCTCTCTCTGACGGAGAGAAGCTGAGAGCCCAGGCCAGGCAGAGTGGAAACATCAGCCCAGGCTCGGCAGCCGGGGCCCTCGAGACCGCCCCGGCCACCGCCAGGGCATCTCATCTCGCGGCCAGGGAAACTGAGGCTGGGGCTCACGGCAGTGCCGCCTCAGGCACGTGGATTTGAGAGGGACCTCTAGCTGCAGCCTGAAGGAGCACTTCTGTCCTTGTGTCCCCAGACAGCCGGGGCCCGTCTTCCCGCAAGGGAGGCTCCATGCATGCAGCCTGTGTGCTCCAGAAGGAGTGTGACAGTCACTCCCTCCCAGGCCCCGGAGGCCGCCGGGGGCAGAGAGGGCCTTGCTCTCCCCGCCTCCCCGGGACTGACCCTTCCTGGCCCTCCTCCCAGAAGCAAGGAGGAGGTGAGCCCCCTTGGAGCTGCTCAGGGCCACCCTGCAGCATCCCCGACACGGGAAGAGCTGAAGTGATGGCATCCGTGGCTTCGTCCAGGGTCTCCCCCTGACACCGAGACTCCTCTGTGACCAAAAAAAACACCGAGAAAAACCCAGCATTTCCCTTGAGATCCCCTGCCCCCAGTGAGAAGCAGATCACCGTTCTCTAATACTCACGAGTGTGCCAGAATACGAAAAATAACATGAAAAAACCTCAACTCTTGAAGAGCAAAGCCTATGGCTGGAGGTGTTGGGGGGAAATGGGGAGCTGATCAGTACGGGGTTCCCTCGGGGAGACGGAAGTGTTCTAGAACCGATCACAGTGATGGTTGCACAACTGTGACTATACCAGAGCCCATGGACTCATACGCTTTAAATGTGGGGACTGTATGGCCTGTGAATTACATCTCAACAGAGCTGTTATCAAAAAAAAGAATCTTAGGCTTGAGAATACATTTGCTAAGTTCCTGGCTTTAAACGAAGGCAAGCAACCCCCACGGGTGGCCAGCCACAGCGAGACGGCAGAAGGAGCTGAAATGGTAAATGTTTTTCGTGAAAAGCTTTCTCGGTTCCTGGACAGCACAGGATGATTAAAGGCAGCCCTGCCTGGAGGCAGGAGAATGCACTGAATGCTTGGGGGCCAAGCGTTCCAGACTCCCCGGGGAGCAGGGCCCGGTTCCTCCCACCTGCGAGCCCACAGAGACAGGACTTTCCCCCCGCGTCGTAAAGCGTCCTGTGCCCGTGGCCTCACATCTGGTCCTCACTTCCGCCCTGCACAGCGGCCTGACCTCGAGCAGACCACTCCCTCGGCCTGGGCCTCAGTTTCCCCATCTGTACGATGAGGAATCCAGACCAGATGCTTCCTAGAGTCTCCTGCAGCTGAGATCCTGACGGCCAGAAATGCCTCCCGGTGGTTCCTGACCTGGAAACGCGCTGAGTGGCCCTTCTATGGACCGAGTGGGGGATTTCGGTGGCCCTTCCTCTCCTCCACTCAGGAGCTCTCTCCATCTGCCCCCATCGGGCCAGTCCCTTCTCCCTCCCGGATGTGGCTCAGCTCCCATGGGGAGCCCGAGGGGCTTCCCCTGGTGGCTGAGGGCACTTGAGAAAGTAGTAAGAGCCATTGAATGTGGCCAGAGAGCTGTGCAGGGCTGCAGAGGGAAGACTGAGAGGGAGTTCCCATCACACCCTCTTAGCTTAATGGTGTCCGAGGCATCCCACGGGGACCCTCACTGAGAAATGTTTCTAAACAGCAGAGCTCTGCAAACCCGCAGCCCCAGCTGCCTTCTTTTTGGTGACAGCCTACCTGAAATGAACATCACAGCACCAGCAGCGGTCATGGCTTGTGGAACACGTTATCGTGTGCCTGGCGGGGACCGCAGCCCCCCTCAACCTACCGACGGGGAAACGGGCTCAGGGAGGGGAGAGCCACGGGCTAGAAAGTGAACATACACCCAGGTCCAGCCTATTTGGCAGTCGGGCTCTCTCTAGGCCAACGGGAGGAGGAAGTTCCCAACGGCCCCCTGCAGTTTACCCAGACGGATGAGGACCTACGTCTACCTCCTTCCACCCCCCCACCCCGCCCCCCAAAAGCAGCTATGTGATATGGGGGAGCCTCCTCTGCCTGACCATCTTTGGACCACACTGAATGATCCAGTTATGGGGGTTGTGAAACCAGAAGGATGTGTCCTTCGGACATAACCCACCTGCCAGGACGAGCTGCGGAGGCTGCAGCTGACAGAGCCAGTGATGCGTTAGGACCCGTCACCCGAGCATCCCCCGATGGGTCCACTCTTGGGGACCGTGAGGGCACAAACAGGTCATTCCCCCCTGGACCTTGTAGGAGGTCAACGATGATGCACAGGGCCACAGTCTGATGGCTTTCCAAAGGCCGGGCAGAGACCAGGAGTGCACTGGCCACGGAGAGGGAGATGGGCACCGGGCCGGGGAAAATATCCATCCTGATTTCAGTTGGTCACTAACAGAACCCAGGAAGGCCTCCCCACCTCAACACTTTTGACGGGGGCCTGCGGGCTCTGCCTCGAGCTCCACGCACAAAGTAAGGTACCCAGTGAACTCCCACCGAGGAAGCCGCCCGGCGGGGAAGGCAAGAGCTTACTTATTTGATGATCGTGCAAGGTGCGTCGGCCGCTCTGCCCATCTCCAGGAAGCTGAGGCGCTCGTCACAAACTTCACATAGTTTGTATGAATGGGAGGGGCGGGCACTGAGGGCGCCCAGTCGGGAAGTGAATCGGGTGCTTTTTATGGGAGCAGAAGGTTGAGGAACTGGACGGTTTATGCGCCAACTTCCACATCTCAAGGAGCAATGGATACCTGGTGGCCTATCTGAACACGCACGGCCCAGCACGCCGACCGGAGCTCTCCTGCAACCCAGCTCACGCCTCCAGAGCCCGGGGCTGTGATAGCTCACAGGCTAAATGGACGAACTCTGCGTCCGGGAGGTCAAGGACAGCGTCTCGCGTCAGGAAGTGCCCCTGATTCAGCCACGTTCCCATTCCCACCCGTCACCTTGGCCGCCCCTGTGACTGCAAGCAGCTTCCAGTGCAAATGCTCTGTGAGCTGGATTCTAGACAGTCGTGGCTGGAGGACGGCCATCCCAGGGCATGTGGGCACCTCTCCTTAACGTGAAGCAGGTCTCACCAAAGAGAGGCAAAACAAAACCCCAACCCCTTGTCCTTGGCCACCAGGGAAGGAGGCCTGACCCCTGGCTGGGTAATGAGGCACCTTTGGTTCCCGGCTCCCCTGACTCTGAGAGCCAGTTGTCCTCATGGGACCAGCGTTTTGGGGGACGGGGCGTCTAGAACAATCCCTTCCCTCCTAAGTGGCCTCTCTCCCCCAGAAGGAAACTCTTGCAGGTTGGGTGATTAGTATCCTTGACTAGGGCACTTCTCTGCAGTCCAGCTGGAATGGAGATGTGGGAGAGAGCCACCAGCGGGTGAGGCGCCCCGGGAGGGGACCCAGGGAGGCCAGGAGGACCCCAGGAGGAGGTCACCAAGTCAAAAGTCTCCTGAGGAAAAGAGCTGAGCCGTCTCCAAACCCACAATCACGACAGACCTCACCAAACTTACTTATCCGGGAGCAGTAAAAGGGAGACTTTGAAAATGCTGGAACCGTAGGGAAAATGCTTCCTTAGTGGGAGACGCTAAGTGGGAGCAGGGAGGACCCACGAGGCAGGGACTCTCCCTTGGGGGACGGTCAGTCTGCGGCTTGCAAGTATGTCTTTTCATTTTTGCATCTCCGGGGTGGGGGAGGCGTGTGGCGGGGGGGACAGGCAGGCCCAGGGCCCAAGCTGGGTCCTGTCTCCCCAGGAAAGAGGAAGGGTGACACTACAGTCCCTCTGGCTGCAGCTTCAGTCCCAGAAAGTCTCAAAGCTGGAGGAGTCAGAACAAATGGGCTGTGGTCAGAGGCGGCTGGACGGTGGGGGATGTCACCCAGGGGCAGGAGGGCCGGGTGAGCACGGAGGGTGGCCACGCTTAGCGACTTAGGCTGACGGGCTCTGCAAACCGCTGGTCCCTGCTGAGGGCAGGACCTGGTGGCTGGGGTGCGGTGGGGTGGCGTTGGGCGGGGTGGGGTGGGTGGGGAAGAAGGGCTCAGACAACTTCCCAGACTAATAAGTCAGACCGCCCCAGAGGCTGTGACCCTGAGAAGACGTTATCTAGCCAGCCCTGGCTAGACCTTCTGCCCGTCACACTCCGCTCCCCCCATGGACCACGGACCTGGGCTGCCATGAGAGTCTCCCTTCCTCAGCTGCCTTGGACGGTAAAGCAAACCCTCCTGGCAGAAGACACAGGCGCCCTTTGACCTCGCCCAATGAGCACCCCATCTGAGTGCAGTCTCACCTTCCCCTCAGGTGGCAGGCAGCACGGGGGTCTCGTGGGAATGGTCTAGAATTGCCGCCTCCACATCTACAGTGGGTGGAATAGTGTCCCTCCCCCCCCTCCCCTAAATTCAGAACCACTTGGGTCCTCAGAATGTGACCCTCTTGGAAACAGCATCTTTGCAGATGTAATTAGCTAAGATAAGGTCATGCCGGAGTAGGGGGGGGCCCTGAATCCAATGGCTGGTGTCCCAATAAAATGAGGCCATGTGATGACGGAGGCAGAGATGGAGTGATGCGTCCACAGCGAGGACAGTCATCAACCAGCCGAAGCCAGGAGGGAGGCCTGGGAAGGGCTCTCCTTGGAAGACCCAACCCTGGGCACCTTGATTTTGGACATCTGGCCTCTGGAACTGTGAGAGATTACATTCTGTTGGTTTAAGCACCTGGTTGGTGGTCATTTACTCCAACAGCCCAAGGAACTGAACACACCGCCCTTCCTGCTCCTCTTCTGAGCCTCTCCCCACCCCAACCCTGACGACTTCTGTCAAGGTCACCGGTGATGGCCTTGTTGCCAAAGCTGATGGACAATTCTCCACCGTCACCATACTGGACCTCGTCCTTCCTCAAGTCCTTCCTTCACTTGTTGTCCAGGATACCACTCACCTCCCAAGCCCCACGGCCACTCCGCCTCCTCACCCCTCCGTCCACCTGACCCCGAAACACTGACGCGCCCCAGGGCTCCGCCTCAGCCCTGCCCGCTCACTCCCTGGGTGAGCTCAACCCGGGGTCCCAGCGTCACACACCGTCCAGCCGCGGATGACCGTCCCACTGACTGTCTAGACTGGCAGAGCCATCTAGATGTGTGCAGTGAGCATCTCAAGCTCAAGTTCCCTACTCTGGCCCAAGCCCCGGTCCCCTTTCCCCTGGACAACTGTCATGGCTCGTCCCTGGCCTCCCAGGGGCCACTCTTGCCTCCACTGTTCATTTCTACGCAGCAGCCAGAGTGGTCCTTCCCTAGAAGGAGAGTGTGAGGTGCTCTGTCGGTACGGAACCGAGGTGTGGGTGAGCTGGCCGAGGCTGGCACTTATCCTATTCTGTGTGTGTGTCCGGCTGTCGGCATTGTACCAGCCTCATGGGTCTTCCTATCTGCATCCTCCAAAGTCAACTGGTTGTGCAGAATGGGGCCCATTCATGACGGACTGGGACTGGGGGAGCCGAGAAGGCAAAAGGGCGTCCGGATATTGCCTGGCACCAAAACCCAGGAACCAAAGAGTTCGTGGGACTGATCGCAGCCGCACACTCACAAGCCAGCTCAACTTTTTACTCGGACCTTTTCCTCTTGCCTTTAAATTTCCCTGACTCTCCCTTCAGGGAGGCGGATTTGAGGCCTGCCCTCCCATCTCCTCGTCTGACTGCCTCTCGAGTAAACCCTTTCCTTGCCGCGTCCCGGATGTCCCAGGGATGGTCTTCACTGCCCATCGGGGAGGCAAACTTGGCTTTGGCTACAGCATGGCATTTCAGGGGAGGGAGGGGTCCTCATCATTAGTCAAGAAAACCCAAGGTAGGCTCAAGCCACCTGGTACTTGGGGGTCTCCACCCGAGACCCGGCTCACAAATGCAACTCTCAACAACACATTCCAACGCCCGCTCCCCACTCCCCTCAAGCCCTGTACATTTCCCCAACAAGAAAAGTTACAGAAGCATCCGACTTCCCACCTGAGGCAGAGCTGACAGGGCATCCCCTTTACAAGACACCCGTCTGGGCCTCCAGGACTGTTTTGGGCCTCGCCCTGACTCAGCAGAGGAACAGTTCGGGCTGAGTGTGCCCTGACTTGCCAGGGTGAACAGGCTAGTCCCCTCCGGGCCACTCAGGGGTCTGTGTTCTGTATTAGAGCTGGCCACGGGAACAGTGGAGCCCTGCAAACACACAACACTGATGGACCTGTTCCTGGAGGGCACCGGGGGGCTGGACAGCTTTATGGAGACCAATAGCCCCAGTGGCCTGGCGACAACACAGGGGGCCCAGCAATTCATTCATCTGTCTGGCTGCACAGAATGGGCACGAAACGATCTGGGGCTGTGGTCATTCTTCTGCCAGGGCCAGGGCTCCTGAGATCCTAGGTCCTGGGCAGGATGTGCCTGGTTCTCCCAATCCCTGTCTATCCTGGCCCAGGGCAGATGTGGCTATAGACTTTCTACTACCATCACCTAGGGAGACAGACTCACAGAACTTGCTCTCCTGGTTCCCTAGACCAGGTCTGAGATAACATCCTGGGGGGAGGTTACCTGTTGGACGCACACCTGACTGCTCCTGCCAAGAGTCCCATGACCTAGGGGTACTGGGTTGCACAGGTGAGTTCATTGCCATCACCCAGCCAAAGCCAGGGGCAAGGAGCAAGGGAAAGAGGCAGTGGAGACTTCTAAAGAGAAGTGTTTAAAACTTCCCTCTGCCTTATGTCCCTGGATATTTTCTCTGGTATCTTCCAAGGCTGAAGTAGGGAAGGGACATGGGAGAAGCTGAAGGTTTGGAGGCAGCACGACCAGAGTCAGCGTTTGTGCTTCTGACCCCAGCAGGGGCTTCCCCGACGGCTCACCTGGCCTAAGGGTGGGGTTAGATCTCGGGGTGCCAGGCCAAACCTGCCCCTTAAAAATGGTCAGCACATGGGCGGGCAAAGCTTTCTGTATCACCCCCTTTCCAAGGTGGGGTTTGCAGATGGTAGAAGGGACCCATGAAAGAGGGAGGGCCAAGCATGGGGATGGACAGTTCTGGAATTCTGGGACCTCCTGCCACCATGGGGTCCCAGCCACAAAGCCACCCACGGAACCCTCTACTTCCTAAACCAGGAGGACAGTGTGGCCACATGTGGGCTACTTAACATGTGGTCTGAGAAAGGCCACTACCTTTTCCAAAGGACCAGTGGGAATCACTGCTGATTCAGCCTCCTTCTAATCCACATGATCCTCCCCCAAAGGCCTCCTGACATCCTGACTGAACAAATCCCTCCAGGGGACTATGTCCCAAAGGAGCCAACTCAGAAGACCCCAGCACCAGAAGAGAGAGACCCTAAACCTGTTTAATGAGCAACAGAGAACACTGGTTTTCATTTCTGTAAGAGGTCCTCATACTCCGAAGACTGCAAACCCCAGCTCAATAGTAAACCCCCAGCTACTGTGCCAGATTTTGGTCAACTGCAGATCAAAACTGGAGACAGACCAACCAGAAAAAAAGAGCATCTATTCATGCATGCATGCATCCATCCATGCATCCATCCATTCATCCAACCATCCACTCATCCGTCTATCCATCCATCCATCTACCCATCCATCCATCCATCCATCCATCCATCCATCCA